>NC_053500.1:70291613-70431613 GCF_905171775.1 Rana temporaria | reverse complement strand
TTCCCCCTGGTAAATAGTTGGCGATGTACCTGAACAACATGGGCAAAAAAAGGATTTATGCTTTTAGCATTTTTCTAAGGCCCCAGTGTTAGGGGTGTTTCCCCATTCTTTGCCAGCTTTTGAAAACATTATCATTCAGCCAACATGGAAATATCTACTTAAGATGTGCCATTCTTAGGGAATGTTCCCTCGGTGTCCTGCTAAAATATCCAAGACAGAAAATAGTTCAACCGTTGCATAAAGTGATGGTAACAATGCTCAACATCGCAGAGTAAAAATTGAGGTTCAGATATATAAACTCTTTAAAGCCCTTTTTTTTTTTTTTTAACAGAAATGAAGAGCCTGAAGAGGTCACGATGGAACCTCCAAGTAAAAAAAGACGTTTCGATCAGTTGAATAGTAAGTAAAGTGTGTTAAAATAACAACATTTATATGGGAGTCATGATCTGAGGTGTAAACAGGTGGCTGGGAAACTGTTCCATCAATTTAACATTTGCTTTCTTCAGCAAACCAGAAAATAACGATAGACTTTGTCTTCACGGGCAGTTCAAAACACCACAAACAACTCTCCTCATGAGTACCACAGAGTGTTTTTAGGGCTACAGTACCTTTTCAGTGTTCTAGCAACGGCCGATGCAATAACTAAAGTCTCTTTTTCAGGCCAACTCACCCAAATGATTAGAGTCGTAATAAAGAGGCTTCCTGACAGGATCGAGGTAGGTTATCACTGATGGCGAAACAGCCAACAACCAGCTTCACTGACGTGCTGCTTCATAATCAGGCCTGAAATGAAAGTACTTGCCGTTTACCATTGACCCTAACCCTGACTGACTCTCATCTATATTTTCACTTTTTTTAATCATATTCTCTCTAAACAACACATGTTCACTCCATAGGAACTTGATGGGGCATTATCCAGTTACCACTTTGAAGAAGTTCACAAATTGTCATGTACCTTACAGGTTAGGCTTGCAGCAATATTTAGAGAAGTAGATGTTTGGGTCTAGGACGGCTTTATACAATTTAAACTGAATACTAATCTGCTTGCTGTAATGGCTTAAAGGAAAGGCCATGTAAAAATCCAGTCTAAAGTGATTTAGCATGTCAAAATAATGCCAGGCTGCTAGTTCTATTTAGGGCACTTACTTCAGAAGTACTATCAGGAAAGGATGTTCTCCAGTGAGCCTCTCAACAAATAATAATTCAGAGCATTATTATTTCATTTATTATTATTTATTCAGAGCATACACCTACAAAAGTATTTTTCTTTTTTCTCATCTCACAGGAATATTTGAAAAAAAAAAAGAAACGCATTTCTCAAGATCTAATGACGTGCCAAGAAAAGCTTTGAATCAAATCATCACTTTTATCATCCATATTTTTATCTCGTATGGTTGCAAAAGACCAATGAGTTGGCTTTTTTTCTCTTTGAACATTTTCGGTATTTTCCCGCCTCCCTCTA
Organism: Rana temporaria; assembly: GCF_905171775.1. NCBI lineage: Eukaryota > Metazoa > Chordata > Amphibia > Anura > Ranidae > Rana > Rana temporaria. The sequence continues at coordinate 70,430,151 of NC_053500.1, read as the reverse complement.
TCTTTTTTGGGGAAAGAAAAACACATTTTTTATTGTTGAATTAGGTTTTACACCATTGTTATAGTTTCACACATCTTCGCACAGGAGTTGGCTTTTTTTCTCTTTGAACAATTTGGGGATTTTTCCACCCCCCTCTATCTTTTTTGGGGGGAAAAAACTGTTTTTATTGTTGAATTAGGTTTTACGCCATTGTTATAGGTTCACACATCTTCGCACATGAGTTGGCTTTTTTTTTCTTTGAACATTTTCGGTATTTTCTCACCTCCCTCTATCTTTTTTGGGGGAAAAAAACATTTTTTATTATTGAATTAGGGTTTACACCATTGTTATTGGTTCACACATCTTCGCACATGAGTCCTGCGCATGTAAATTTTCTGTGAAATTCAAGGCTCCGGGCACTACGATTAGCTGCATTTGTACATTGCGATCAAGTGTGGTTACAAGCGGCTGCATTTAGGTGCAGTAGTCCTTTCCATGGCAACCCTTTTTATTTTTTTGATTATGATGTGCTTCCTGTTCTTTTTTTTTTTTTTTTTTCTCACGCTGCAATCCGCAGTTGACACAAAAGACTGTGATTACCTGTGGTAATGTGTATATAAATACGCTAAATCACACCTGGACGCATTCAATTCTATTTTTTCTATAGGCACCAAACCGCATGCAATGAAACCGCAGCTAAACGTTGTGTGTGAATGAGGCCATAGGAAAGCATTGTGTGCTTTTAGCTGCGGTAGAAAACTAGAAAATCTACAGCTAAAAGCACCATGCTATCAGTCTGTGTGAAAGGAGCCTAAGTTTTCACATTGTTCTACCATTTTAGTAATGTTGTTTTGTATTTTTTATTTTTTTTCTCAGAGCACTTTTCATCCAATTGATCTGACTACAGAGTACTGTAAAATATAAATTATCTTCAATTATAATATATATTTGTACAAAAAAGTATAGGCTACACATTTTAATAATAATTAAAAAAATGATAAACCATATTCTTGTTTATGCTTCTTGAACAACCTTGGAGTCAAGTGCAGACATCACTTATGGGCTAGAGTCAACCGCAGGAATCACTTATGGGCTAGAGTCAACATTTAGACAAAAGCAGGACAGCTCTAGGGATGGACGCTCTAGCACATAGCTGGAGTTTTCACCTCGGTTACGCGTTTCCCCCGTTCCAGCTCATCCCTCTAGTGCTAGCAAAGATCCAGAAGGAAGATGCAGCGGTGATCCTTGTCACCCCCTTTTGGCCCAAAAGGCCTTGGTTTTCGGCCCTTCTGCAGATGCAGGTCAAACCTTACTGGCACCTACCACCGAGAAAGGATTTGCTTCTGCAGGGTCCTCTGTTTCATCCGGACCTAAAAAAGCTAAATCTCACGGCCTGGTTTCTGAGGAGTAGCTCCTCAGGAGGAAAGGTTTCTCACCCAGATTAGTAGCGACCCTCTTATCCAGCAGGAAACGGGTTACTAGGTCAATTAGTTCCAAAGTCTGGAAGGTTTTTAATACCTGGTGCACGGCATCTGGTAGGTCTTTAAAACAAATTTCTTCTGTCCTAGAATTCCTACAGGAAGGGGCCGACAAGGGGCTAGCGGTCAGTACCCTCAAGGTCCAGGTGGCCGCTCTTGGGGTATTTCTGGAAAAAGCAGTTTCCTCTGAACCTTTAATAAAAAGGTTCTTGAAGGCCGTTACTAGATCTAGACCAGTAGTGGTGAAAGATTGTCCGTCATGGGATTTGCCAGTGGTGTTACAGGCCCTGACCAGGGACCCTTTTGAACCTTTGAGTTTAGTCTCCCTAAAATTATTAACTTTAAAAACTGTTTTTTTAGTGGCTGTTACAACAGCTCGAAGGATCAGCGAGCTACAAGCCTTATCTATCAGGGAGCCCTTTTGTTAAATTTTTCCAGATAGAATTGTTTTGAAACCAGAAACAATTTTTTTGCCGAAGGTTGCTTCGATCAAGAATCGTTCTCAGGAAATAGTTCTTCCTACATTTTGCTCTAATCCGAAAGGAAAAAAGGAAGAGGAATTCCATTCCCTGGATGTTAGAAGAGCAGTTTTGTGCTACCTGGAAGCCACAAAAGTTTATAGGCGTTCAGACGCTTTATTTATTTAATTTTCTGGTAGTAAAAAAGGAAAGCAAGCCTCAAAAGGAACCATTGCCAGATGGCTCAGAATGGCTATTGCAAATGCATATTCAGCCTCAGGACAGGAGTGTCCAGAAAATTTACATGCTCACTCTACTAGAGCAGCAGCGGTAAGTTGGGCAGAAAGAGCTGGTGCCACCCCCGAACAGATCTGCAGAGCAGTTACCTGGTCAAACTTGTCCACTTTGCCCGTCATTATAGACTAGATTTAATGACGGCGGAGGATCAGGCGTTCGGGAGGAAGGTTTTACAGGCTGTGGTCCCGCCCTAAAGGGGTAAGTCTCGACTGTCCTCTCAAGTGCTGTCCTGAAAGACGATTTGGAAAATTGCAAGTTAGTCTTACTGGTAACTTGTTTTCCAATAGGCTTTCAGGACAGCAGTAACCCGCCCTTGGTTTCCATATATGATGATACTGCTGTAATACTATGTAATAACTGTCACTTATGTGTTGCAGCCGGGGCTGGAGGTCTCTACAAACAACTGAGGATTGTGATGGGAAGGCCTCCTTTTGAAGTTTGGATGGAGGAGGTGTTTCCTGTGGAGGGAGGAGCCATGATCTCTCAGGTGCTGTCCTGAAAGCCTATTGGAAAACAAGTTACCGGTAAGACTAACTTGCAATTTTTTTCTCCCCCAATTCATTCTTAAATTTAGGTTTCGGCTACCGAATATAAGCAGCCAGACAATCCGCAGAACATGCGAGACCTGGACAATGCAAGAGTATTCCGACGTTGAACGTTGCATTTTTGCCAAGTATCTCTCGCACACAAATTTGACTGCCGACAGATGCTATCGAGAGAAAACAATAAGTACGATCTGTCAAGCATCAAGACTGGTTACACAATCGGGTGTGAGGAGGCCAACCAGCAGCCAAACAAAAACTTCAAGCAGCCATGGAGAAACCTCAAGGTAATGAGTCATCAATTTTCTTAAGGTTCACATATGACTGAAATGGGCCCCCGAAGTTGGACTGACATGCGGTTATGAAATGGTGCGAGTTTGGCTGAACTTGCACTATTTCAATCCTGCAGCAGTGTGGACTGGGCTAAAGGGTATGTAAGCTCCAAACACATAGTTTACCTATTCTGGCTTACCCGTTTTCAGATGTGGTGGCTACAATCTTTTTTTTTTTCATGCTTTTTTAACTTTATTCTCAGCTAGCGATGCAACCCAAAGCTCACATCTACCCTAGGTTGGGAACACTCACCTTACTGTATTAGGCAGAAATGCTATCCTAGCACAGAAAAAGTTTTAAGACTTTAAGGTTCACTTCCCCCTGGTAAATAGTTGGCGATGTACCTGAACAACATGGGCAAAGTCAAAAGATCACCGGGCACAGTGTCACCTCCTCGCACCCAATTTAAACCTCTCATTGCCACCCTACTGTGTTGCACTTGCGTGGTATCAGATGGTGAGGTGGCAACATATTGTCTCTGCAGTACACTGTACTGCACCCGAAGTGTGGGTAAACCACAGAACATCAGTGTGAAAGCTGTCTTGTACCATTATGCTCAGTGTTGCTGTACACTGACAGAGATCTCTTCTTTACTGTTGTTGGCACCACTCTGGAGACCGCTAGTAGGGCAAGAGGCGGAGTCCAGTTGCTGTCACTCCACATGTGACATGATCCGGCACTATAGAGGAACCATCAGCTTATGCGGCTCTGTCCATACGGATGCCGTTGTAATTTGCAAAAACGTAAAACCAATTTTTGGATGCCCCTATGGTCCTGCAAGAGATAAAATCACTTGAATAGTTCTGTTCAGAAAAAAAAAGGATTTATGCTTTTAGCATTTTTCTAAGGCCCCAGTGTTAGGGGTGTTTCCCCATTCTTTGCCAGCTTTTGAAAACATTATCATTCAGCCAACATGGAAATATCTACTTAAGATGTGCCATTCTTAGGGAATGTTCCCTCGGTGTCCTGCTAAAATATCCAAGACAGAAAATAGTTCAACCGTTGCATAAAGTGATGGTAACAATGCTCAACATCGCAAAGTTAAAATTGAGGTTCAGATATATAAACTCTTTAAAGCCCTTTTTTTTTTTTTTTAACAAATGAAAAGCCTGAAGAGGTCACGATGGAACCTCCAAGTAAAAAAAGACATTTCGATCAGTTGAATAGTAAGTAAAGTGTGTTAAAATAACAACATTTATATGGGAGTCATGATCTGAGGTGTAAACAGGTGGCTGGGAATCTGTTCCATCAACTTAACATTTGCTTTCTTCAGCAAACCAGAAAATAACGATAGACTTTGTCTTCACGGGCAGTTCAAAACACCACAAGCAACTCTCCTCATGAGTACCACAGAGTGTTTTTAGGGCTACAGTACCTTTTCAGTGTTCTAGCAACGGCCGATGCAATAACTAAAGTCTCTTTTTCAGGCCAACTCACCCAAACGATGAGAGTCGTAATCAAGAGGCTTCCTGGCAGGATTGAGGTATGTTATCACTGATGGCGAAACAGCCAACAACCAGCTTCACCGACCTGCTGCTTCATAATCAGGCCTGAAATGGAAGTACTTGCCGTTTACCATTGACCCTAACCCTGATTGACTCTCACCTATGCTTTCACTTTTTTTAATCATATTCTCTCTAAACCACACACGCTCACTCCATAGGAACTTAATGGGGCATTATCCAGTTACCACTTTGTAGAAGTTCACAAATTGTCATGTACCTTACAGGTTAGGCTTGCAGCAATATTTAGAGAAGTAGATGTTTGGGTCTAGGACTGCTTTATACAATTTAAACTGAATACTAATCTGCTTGCTGTAATGGCTTAAAGGAAAGGCCATGAAAAGATCCAGTCTAAAGTGATTTAGCAAATCAAAATAATGCTAGGCTGCTAGTACTTCAGAAGCAAGTGCCCTAAATAGAACTATCAGGAAAGGAGGTTCTCCAGTGAGCCTCTCAACAAATAATAATTCAGAGCATTATTATCTCATTTATTATTATTTATTCAGAGCATACACCTACAAAAGTATTTATCTTTTTTCTCATCTCACAGGAATATTTGAAAAAAAAAGAAACGCATTTCTCAAGATCTAATGACGTGCCAAGAAAAGCTTTGAATCAAATCATCCATCTTTTTAGCTCGTATGGTTGCAAAAGACCAATGAGTTGGCTTTTTTTCTCTTTGAACATTTTCGGTATTTTCCCACCTCCCTCTATCTTTTTTGGGGGGGGGGGGGAACAGTTTTTATTGTTGAATTAGGTTTTACGCCATTGTTATAGGTTCACACATCTTCGCAAAAGAGTTGGCTTTTTTTCTCTTTAAAATTTTTCGGTATTTTTCCGCCTCCCTCTATATTTTTTGAGGAATTTTTTTTTTTTTTTTTATTGTTGAATTAGGCTTTACGCCATTGTTATAGTTTCACACATCTTTGCACAGGAGTTGGCTTTTTTTCTCTGAACATTTTTGGTATTTTTCCACCTCTCTCCGTCTTTTTTTTTTGGGGGGGGGGGGATGTTATTGTTGAATTAAGTTTTACGCCATTGTTATAGGTTCACACATCTTCGCACATGAGTCCTGCGCATGTAAATTTTCTGTGAAATTCAAGGCTCCGGGCACTACGATTAGCTGCATTTGTACATTGAGATCAAGTGCGGTTACATGCGGCTGCATTTAGGTGCAGTAGTCCTTTCCATGGCAACCCTTTTTATTTTTTTGATTATGATGTGCTTCCTGTTCTTTTTTTTTTCTCACGCTGCAATCCGCAGTTGACACAAAAGACTGAGATTACCTGCGGTAATGTGCATATAGCTACGCTAAATCACACCTGGACGCATTCAATTCTATTTTTTCTATACACACCAAACCGCATGCAATGAAACCGCAGCTAAACGTTGTGTGTGAATGGGGCCATAGGAAAGCATTGTGGGCTTTTAGCTGCGGTAGAAAACTAGAAAATCCGCAGCTAAAAGCACCATTCTATCCGTCTGTGTGAAAGGGGCCTAAGTTTTCACATTGTTCTACCATTTTAGTAATGTTGTTTTGTATTGTTTTTTTTTTTGTTTTTTTCTCAGAGCACTTTTCATTTAATTGATCTGACTACAGAGTACTGTAAAATATAAATTATAATATATATATTTGTACAAAAAAGTATAGGCTACACATTTTAATAAAAAAAATGATAAACCATATTCTTGTTTATGCTTCTTGAACAACTTTGGAGTCAAGTGCAGACATCACTTATGGGCTAGAGTCAACCTGTTGAGCTTGACAAGTCTGCAACTGTGAAGAGACATGAGAGGTGTAGGATAAGTGGGAGGCCCCCGCCCTCGCGGTGGGGCGCCGCCGGTGAAATACCACTACTCTTATCGTTTTTTCACTTACCCGGTGGGGGGGGGGGGCGACCCCCGAGGGGCGCTCGCTTCTGGCTCCAAGCACCCGGCGTGCATCGGGCACGACACGCTCCGAGGACAGTGGCAGGTGGGGAGTTTGACTGGGGCGGTACACCTGTCAAACGGTAACGCAGGTGTCCTAAGGCGAGCTCAGGGAGGACAGAAACCTCCCGTGGAGCAGAAGGGCAAAAGCTCGCTTGATCTTGATTTTCAGTATGAATACAGACCGTGAAAGCGGGGCCTCATGATCCTTCTGACTTTTTGGGTTTTAAGCAGGAGCTGTCAGAAAAGTTACCACAGGGATAACTGGCTTGTGGTGGCCAAGCGTTCATAGCGACGTCGCTTTTTGATCATTCGATGTCGGCTCTTCCTATCATTGTGAAGCAGAATTCACCAATCGTTGGATTGTTCACCTACTAATAGGGAACGTGAGCTGGGTTGAAACCGTCATTATCATTATCCAGTTACCACTTTGTAGAAGTTCACGAATTGTCATGTACCTTACAGGTTAGGCTTGCAGCAATATTTAGAGAAGTAGATGTTTGGGTCTAGGACGGCTTTATACAATTTAAACTGAATACTAATCTGCTTGCTGTAATGGCTTAAAGGAAAGGCCATGTAAAAATCCAGTCTAAAGTGATTTAGCAAATCAAAATAATGCTAGGCTGCTAGTACTTCAGAAGCAAGTGCCCTAAATAGAACTATCAGGAAAGGAGGTTCTCCAGTGAGCCTCTCAACAAATAATAATTCAGAGCATTATTATCTCATTTATTATTATTTATTCAGAGCATACACCTACAAAAGTATTTATCTTTTTTCTCATCTCACAGGAATATTTAAAAAAAAAGAAACGCATTTCTCAAGATCTAATGACGTGCCAAGAAAAGCTTTGAATCAAATCATCCATCTTTTTAGCTCGTATGTTTGCAAAAGACCAATGAGTTGGCTTTTTTTCTCTTTGAACATTTTCGGTATTTTTCCACCTCCCTCTATCTTTTTTTTGGGGGGGGGGGGGACTGTTTTTATTGTTGAATTAGGTTTTACGCCATTGTTATAGGTTCACACATCTTCGCAGAGGAGTTGGCTTTTTTCTCTTTGAACATTTTCGGTATTTTTCCACCTCCCTCTATCTTTTTTTTGGGGGGGGGGAACTGTTTTTATTGTTGAATTAGGTTTTACACTGTTGTTATAGGTTCGTACATGAGTCCTGCGCATGTACATTTTCTGTAAAATTCAAGGCTCCGGGCACTACAATTTAGCTGCATTTGTACATTGCGATCAAGTGTGGTTACAAGCGGCTGCATTTAGGTGCAGTAGTCATTTCCATGGCAACCCTTTTTATTTTTTTGATTATGATGTGCTTCCTGTTCTTTTTTTTTTTTCTCGCGCTGCAATCCGCAGTTGACACAAAAGACTGTGATTACCTGCAGTAATGTGCATATAAATACGCTAAATCACACCTGGACGCATTCAATTCTATTTCTTCTATACGCACCAAACCGCATGCAATGAAACCGCAGCTAAACGTTGTGTGTGAATGGGGCCATAGGAAAGCATTGTGTGCTTTTAGCTGCGGTAGAAAACTAGAAAATCTACAGCTAAAAGCACCATGCTATCAGTCTGTGTGAAAGGGGCCTAAGTTTTCACATTGTTCTACCATTTTAGTAATGTTGTTTTGTATTTTTTTTTTTTCTCAGAGCACTTTTCATCCAATTGATCTGACTACAGAGTACTGTAAAATATAAATTATCTTCAATTATAATATATATATATTTGTACAAAAAAGTATAGGCTACACATTTTAATAATAATAAAAAAAATGATAAACCATATTCTTGTTTATGCTTCTTGAACAACCTTGGAGTCAAGTGCAGACATCACTTATGGGCTAGAGTCAAACTTGGAGTCAAGTGCAGACATCACTTATGGGCTAGAGTCAACCGCAGGAATCACTTATGGGCTAGAGTCAACCTTTAGACAAAAGCAGGACAGCTCTAGGGATGGACGCTCTAGCACACAGCTGGAGTTTTCACCTTGGTTACGCGTTTCCCCCGTTCCAGCTCATCCCTCTAGTGCTAGCAAAGATCCAGAAGGAAGATGCAGTGGTGATCCTTGTCACCCCCTTTTGGCCCAAAAGGCATTGGTCTTCGGCCCTTCTGCAGATGCAGGTCAAACCTTACTGGCACCTACCACTGAGAAAGGATTTGCTTCTGCAGGGTCCTCTGTTTCATCAGGACCTAAAAAAGCTAAATCTCACGGCCTGGTTTCTGAGGAGCAGCTCCTCAGGAGGAAAGGTTTCTCACCCAGATTAGTAGCGACCCTCTTATCCAGCAGGAAACGTGTTACTAGGTCAATTAGTTCCAAAGTCTGGAAGGTTTTTAATACCTGGTGCACGGCATCTGGTAGGTCTTTAAAACAAATTTCTTCTGTCCTAGAATTCCTACAGGAAGGGGCCGACAAGGGGCTAGCGGTCAGTACCCTCAAGGTCCAGGTGGCCGCTCTTGGGGAATTTCAGGAAAAAGCAGTTTCCTCGGAACCTTTAATAGAAAGGTTCTTTAAGGCCCTTACTAGATCTAGACCAGTAGTGGTGAAAGATTGTCCATCATGGGATTTGCCAGTGGTGTTACAGGCCCTGACCAGGGACCCTTTTGAACCTTTGAGTTTAGTCTCCCTAAAATTATTAACTTTAAAAACATTTTCTTTAGTGGCTCGAGGGATCAGCGAGCTACAAGCCTTATCTATCAGGGAGCCCTTTTGTTTAATTTTTCCAGATAGAATTGTTTTAAAACCAGACACAATTTTTTTGCTGATGGTTGCTTCGGATCAAGAATCGTTCTCAGGAAATAGTTCTTCCCACATTTTGCTCTAATCCCAAAGGAAAAAAAAGAGGGATTCCATTCCCTGGATGTTAGAAGAGCAGTTTTGTGTTACCTGGAAGCCACAAAACTTTATAGGCGTTCAGACGCTTTATTTATTTATTTTTTTGGTAGTAAAAAAAGAAAAGCAAGCCTCAAAAGGAACCATTGCCAGATGGCTCAGAATGGCTATTGCAAATGCATATTCAGCCTCAGGACAGGAGTGTCCAGAAAATTTACATGCTCACTACTAGAGCAACAGCGGTAAGTTGGGCAGAAAGAGCTGGTGCCACCCCCGAACAGATCTGCAGAGCAGCTACCTGGTCAAACTTGTCTACTTTGCCCGTCATTATAGACTAGATTTAATGACGGCGGAGGATCAGGCGTTGGGGAGGAAGGTTTTACAGGATGTGGTCCTGCCCTAAGGGGGTAAGTCTCGACTGTCCTCTCAGAGGTGCTGTCCTGAAAGACGATTTGGAAAATTGCAAGTTAGTCTTACTGGTAACTTGTTTTCCAATAGGCTTTCAGGACAGCAGTAACCCGCCCTTGGTTTCCATATATGATGATACTGCTGTAATACTATGTAATAACTGTCACTTATGTGCTGCAGCCGGGGCTGGAGGTCTCTACAAACAACTGAGGATTGTGATGGGAAGGCCTCCTTTTGAAGTTTGGATGGAGGAGGTGTTTCCTGTGGAGGGAGGAGCCATGATCTCTCAGGTGCTGTCCTGAAAGCCTATTGGAAAACAAGTTACCGGTAAGACTAACTTGGCAATTTTTTCCTCCCCCCAATTCATTCTTAAATTTAGGTTTCGGCTACCGAATATAAGCAGCCAGACAATCCGCAGAACATGCGAGACCTGGACAATGCAAGAGTATTCCGACGTTGAACGTTGCATTTTTGCCAAGTATCTCTCGCACACAAATTTGACTGCCGACAGATGCTATCGAGAGAAAACAATAAGTACGATCTGTCAAGCATCAAGACTGGTTACACAATCGGGTGTGAGGAGGCCAACCAGCAGCCAAACAAAAACTTCAAGCAGCCATGGAGAAACCTCAAGGTAATGAGTCATCAATTTTCTTAAGGTTCACATATGACTGAAATGGGCCCCCGAAGTTGGACTGACATGCGGTTATGAAATGGTGCGAGTTTGGCTGAACTTGCACTATTTCAATCCTGCAGCAGTGTGGACTGGGCTAAAGGGTATGTAAGCTCCAAACACATAGTTTACCTATTCTGGCTTACCCGTTTTCAGATGTGGTGGCTACAATCTTTTTTTTTTTCATGCTTTTTTAACTTTATTCTCAGCTAGCGATGCAACCCAAAGCTCACATCTACCCTAGGTTGGGAACACTCACCTTACTGTATTAGGCAGAAATGCTATCCTAGCACAGAAAAAGTTTTAAGACTTTAAGGTTCACTTCCCCCTGGTAAATAGTTGGCAATGTACCTGAACAACATGGGCAAAGTCAAAAGATCACCGGGCACAGTGTCACCTCCTCGCACCCAATTTAAACCTCTCATTGCCACCCTACTGTGTTGCACTTGCGTGGTATCAGATGGTGAGGTGGCAACATATTGTCTCTGCAGTACACTGTACTGCACCCGAAGTGTGGGTAAACCACAGAACATCAGTGTGAAAGCTGTCTTGTGCCATTATGCTCAGTGTCTTGCTGTACACTGACAGAGATCTCTTCTTTACTGTTGTTGGCACCACTCTGGAGACCGCTAGTAGGGCAAGAGGCGGAGTCCAGTTGCTGTCACTCCACATGTGATCCGGCACTATAGAGGAACCATCAGCTTATGCGGCTCTGTCCATACGGATGCCGTTGTAATTTGCAAAAACGTAAAACCAATTTTTGGATGCCCCTATGGTCCTGCAAGAAATAAAATCACTTGAATAGTTGTGGTCAGAAAAAAAAGGATTTATGCTTTTAGCCCCAGTGTTAGGGGTGTTTCCCCATTCTTTGCCAGCTTTTGAAAACATTATCATTCAGCCAACATGGAAATATCTACTTAAGATGTGCCATTCTTAGGGAATGTTCCCTCGGTGTCCTGCTAAAATATCCAAGACAGAAAATAGTTCAACCGTTGCATAAAGTGATGGTAACAATGCTCAACATCGCAGAGTAAAAATTGAGGTTCAGATATATAAACTCTTTAAAGCCCTTTTTTTTTTTTTTTTAACAAATGAAAAGCCTGAAGAGGTCACGATGGAACCTCCAAGTAAAAAAAGACGTTTCGATCAGTTGAATAGTAAGTAAAGTGTGTTAAAATAACAACATTTATATGGGAGTCATGATCGGAGGTGTAAACAGGTGGCTGGGAATCTGTTCCATCAACTTAACATTTGCTTTCTTCAGCTAACCAGAAAATAACGATAGACTTTGTCTTCACGGGCAGTTCAAAACACCACAAGCAACTCTCCTCATGAGTACCACAGAGTGTTTTTAGGGCAACAGTACCTTTTCAGTGTTCTAGCAACGGCCGATGCAATAACTAAAGTCTCTTTTTCAGGCCAACTCACCCAAATGATTAGAGTCGTAATAAAGAGGCTTCCTGACAGGATCGAGGTAGGTTATCACTGATGGCGAAACAGCCAACAACCAGCTTCACTGACCTGCTGCTTCATAATCAGGCCTGAAATGGAAGTACTTGCCGTTTACCATTGACCCTGACCCTGACTGACTCATCTACATTTTCACTTTTTTTAATCATATTCTCTCTAAACCACACATGATATGAACTTGATGGGGCATTATCCAGTTACCACTTTGTAGAAGTTCACAAATTGTCATGTACCTTACAGGTTAGGCTTGTAGCAATATTTAGAGAAGTAGATGTTTGGGTCTAGGACGGCTTTATACAATTTAAACTGAATACTAATCTGCTTGCTGTGTGTAATGGCTTAAAGGAAAGGCCATGTAAAAATCCAGTCTAAAGTGATTTAGCAAATCAAAATAATGCTAGGCTGCTAGTACTTCAGAAGCAAGTGCCCTAAATAGAACTATCAGGAAAGGAGGTTCTCCAGTGAGCCTCTCAACAAATAATAATTCAGAGCATTATTATCTCATTTATTATTATTTATTCAGAGCATACACCTACAAAAGTATTTATCTTTTTTCTCATCTCACAGGAATATTTGAAAAAAAAGAAACGCATTTCTCAAGATCTAATGACGTGCCAAGAAAAGCTTTGAATCAAATCATCCATCTTTTTAGCTCGTATGTTTGCAAAAGACCAATGAGTTGGCTTTTTTTCTCTTTGAACATTTTCGGTATTTTTCCACCCCCCTCTATCTTTTTTTTTGGGGGGGGGGGAACCGTTTTTTATTGTTGAATTAGGTTTTACGCCATTGTTATAGGTTCACACATCTTCGCACAGGAGTTGGCTTTTTTTCTCTTTGAACAATTTCGGTATTTTTCCACCTCCCTCTATCTTTTTTTGGGGGGGAAAAAAAGTTTTTATTGTTGAATTAGGTTTTACGCCATTGTTATAGTTTCACACATCTTCGCACATGAGTTGGCTTTTTTTCTCTTTGAACATTTCCGGTATTTTCCCACCTCTCTCTATCTTTTTTGGGGGAAAAAAAGTTTTTATTGTTGAATTAGGTTTTACGCCATTGTTATAGGTTCACACATCTTCGCACATGAGTCCTGCGCATGTAAATTTTCTGTGAAATTCAAGGCTCCGGGCACTACGATTAGCTGCATTTGTACATTGCGATCAAGTGTGGTTACAAGCGGCTGCATTTAGGTGCAGTAGTCATTTCCATGGCAACCCTTTTTATTTTTTTGATTATGATGTGCTTCCTGTTCTTTTTTTTTTTTTTTTTTTTTTTCTCGCGCTGCAATCCGCAGTTGACACAAAAGACTGTGATTACCTGCAGTAATGTGCATATAAATACGCTAAATCACACCTGGACGCATTCAATTCTATTTCTTCTATACGCACCAAACCGCATGCAATGAAACCGCAGCTAAACGTGTGTGAATGAGGCCATAGGAAAGCATTGTGTGCTTTTAGCTGCGGTAGAAAACTAGAAAATCTACAGCTAAAAGCACAATTCTATCAGTCTGTGTGAAAGGGGCCTAAGTTTTCACATTGTTCTACCATTTTAGTAATGTTGTTTTGTATTGTTTTTTTTTTTTTTTTCTCAGAGCACTTTTCATCCAATTGATCTGACTACAGAGTACTGTAAAATATAAATTATCTTCAATTATAATATATATATCTGTACAAAAAAGTATAGGCTACACATTTTAATAATAATAAAAAAAATGATAAACCATATTCTTGTTTATGCTTCTTGAACAACCTTGGAGTCAAGTGCAGACATCACTTATGGGCTAGAGTCAACCTTGGAGTCAAGTGCAGACATCACTTATGGGCTAGAGTCAACCTTGGAGTCAAGTGCAGACATCACTTATGGGCTAGAGTCAAACGCAGGAATCACTTATGGGCTAGAGTCAACCTTTAGACAAAAGCAGGACAGCTCTAGGGATGGACGCTCTAGCACACAGCTGGAGTTTTCACCTCGGTTACACTTTTCCCCCGTTCCAGCTCATCCCTCTAGTGCTAGCAAAGATCCAGAAGGAAGATGCAGCAGTGATCCTTGTCACCCCCTTTTGGCCCAAAAGGCCTTGGTTTTCGGCCCTTCTGCAGATGCAGGTCAAACCTTACTGGCACCTACCACTGAGAAAGGATTTGCTTCTGCAGGGTCCTCTGTTTCATCAGGACCTAAAAAAGCTAAATCTCACGGCCTGGTTTCTGAGGAGCAGCTCCTCAGGAGGAAAGGTTTCTCACCCAGATTAGTAGCGACCCTCTTATCCAGCAGGAAACGGGTTACTAGGTCAATTTATTCCAAAGTCTGGAAGGTTTTTAATACCTGGTGCACGGCATCTGGTAGGTCTTTAAAAAAAATTTCTTCTGTCCTAGAATTCCTACAGGAAGGGGCCGACAAGGGGCTAGCGGTCAGTACCCTCAAGGTCCAGGTGGCCCCTCTTGGGGTATTTCAGGAAAAAGCAGTTTCCTCGGAACCTTTAATAAAAAGGTTCTTTCAGGCCCTTACTAGATCTAGACCAGTAGTGGTGAAAGATTGTCCGTCATGGGATTTGCCAGTGGTGTTACAGGCCCTGACCAGGGACCCTTTTGACCCTTTGAGTTTAGTCTCCCTAAAATTATTAACTTTAAAAACTGTTTTTTTAATGGCTGTTACAACAGCTCGAAGGATCAGCGAGCTACAAGCCTTATCTATCAGGGAGCCCTTTTGTTTAATTTTTCCAGATAGAATTGTTTTAAAACCAGACAAAAAATTTTTGCCGAAGGTTGCTTCGATCAAGAATCGTTCTCAGGAAATAGTTCTTCCTACATTTTTCTCTAATCCGAAAGGAAAAAAGGAAGAGGAATTCCATTCCCTGGATGTTAGAAGAGCAGTTTTGTGCTACCTGGAAGCCACAAAAGTTTATAGGCGTTCAGGCGCTTTATTTATTTAATTTTCTGGTAGTAAAAAAGGAAAGCAAGCCTCAAAAGGAACCATTGCCAGATGGCTCAGAATGGCTATCGTAAATGCATATTCAGCCTCAGGACAGGAGTGTCCAGAAAATGTACATGCTCACTCTACTAGAGTAGCAGCGGTAAGTTGGGCAGAAAGAGCTGGTGCCACCCCCGAACAGATCTGCAGAGCAGCTACCTGGTCGAACTTGTCTGCCTTTGCATGTCATTATAGACTAGATTTAAGGACGGCGGAGGATCAGGCGTTCGGGAGGAAGGTTTTACAGGCTGTGGTCCAGCCCTAAAGGAGTAAGTCTCGACTGTCCTCTCAAGTGCTGTCCTGAAAGACTATTTGGAAAATTGCAAGTTAGTCTTACTGGTAACTTGTTTTCCAATAGGCTTTCAGGACAGCAGTAACCCGCCCTTGGTTTCCATATATGATGATACTGCTGTAATACTATGTAATAACTGTCACTTATGTGCTGCAGCCGGGGCTGGAGGTCTCAACAAACAACTGAGGATTGTGATGGGAAGGCCTCCTTTTGAAGTTTGGATGGAGGAGGTGTTTCCTGTGGAGGGAGGAGCCATGATCTCTCAGGTGCTGTCCTGAAAGCCTATTGGAAAACAAGTTACCGGTAAGACTAACTTGGCAATTTTTTTCTCCCCCAATTCATTCTTAAATTTAGGTTTTGGCTACCGAATATAAGCAGCCAGACAATCCGCAGAACATGCGAGACCTGGACAATGCAAGAGTATTCCGACGTTGAACGTTGCATCTTTGCCAAGTATATCTCGCACACAAATTTGACTGCCGACAGATGCTATCGAGAGAAAACAATAAGTACGATCTGTCAAGCATCAAGACTGGTTACACAATCGGGTGTGAGGAGGCCAACCAGCAGTCAAACAAAAACTTCAAGCAGCCATGGAGAAACCTCAAGGTAATGAGTCATAAATTTGCTTAAGGTTCACATATGACTGAAATAGCCCCCCGAAGTTGGACTGACATGCGGTTATGAAATGGTGCGAGTTTGGCTGAACTTGCACTATTTCAATCCTGCAGCAGTGTGGACTGGGCTAAAGGGTATGTAAGCTCCAAACACATAGTTTACCTATTCTGGCTTACCCGATTTCAGATGTGGTGGCTACAATCCTTTTTTTTTTCCATGCTTTTTTAACTTTATTCTCAACTAGCGATGCAACCCAAAGCTCACATCTACCCTAGGTTTGGAACACTCACCTTACTGTATTAGGCAGCAATGCTATCCTAGCACAGAAAAAGTTTTAAGACTTTAAGGTTCACTTCCCCCTGGTAAATAGTTGGCGATGTACCTGAACAACATGGGCAAAGTCAAAAGATCACCGGGCACAGTGTCACCTCCTCGCACCCAATTTAAACCTCTCATTGCCACCCTACTGTGTTGCACTTGCGTGGTATCAGATGGTGAGGTGGCAACATATTGTCTCTGCAGTACACTGTACTGCACCCAAAGTGTGGGTAAACCACAGCACATCAGTGTGAAAGCTGTCTTGTACCATTATGCTCAGTGTCTTGCTGTACACTGACAGAGATCTCTTCTTTACTGTTGTTGGCACCACTCTGGAGACCGCTAGTAGGGCAAGAGGCGGAGTCCAGTTGCTGTCACTCCACATGTGACATGATCCGGCACTACAGAGGAACCATCAGCTTATGCGGCTCTGTCCATACGGATGCCGTTGTCATTTGCAAAAACGTAAAACCAATTTTTGGATGCCCCTATGGTCCTGCAAGAGATAAAAATCACTTGAATAGTTCTGTTCAGAAAAAAAAGGATTTATGCTTTTAGCATTTTTCTAGGGCCCCAGTGTTTCCCCATTCTTTGCCAGCTTTTGAAAACATTATCATTCAGCCAACATGGAAATATCTACTTAAGATGTGCCATTCTTAGGGAATGTTCCCTCGGTGTCCTGCTAAAATATCCAAGACAGAAAATAGTTCAACCGTTGCATAAAGTGATGGTAACAATGCTCAACATCGCAGAGTAAAAATTGAGGTTCAGATATATAAACTCTTTAAAGCCCTTTTTTTTTTTTTTTTTTAACAAATGAAAAGCCTGAAGAGGTCACGATGGAACCTCCAAGTAAAAAAAGACGTTTCGATCAGTTGAATAGTAAGTAAAGTGTGTTAAAATAACAACATTTATAAGGGAGTCATGATCGGAGGTGTAAACAGGTGGCTGGGAATCTGTTCCATCAACTAAACATTTGCTTTCTTCAGCAAACCAGAAAATAACGATAGACTTTGTCTTCACGGGCAGTTCAAAACACCACAAGCAACTCTCCTCATGAGTACCACAGAGTGTTTTTAGGGCTACCTTTTCAGTGTTCTAGCAACGGCCGATGCAATAACTAAAGTCTCTTTTTCAGGCCAACTCACCCAAACGATTAGTCGTAATAAAGAGGCTTCCTGACAGGATCGAGGTAGGTTATCACTGATGGCGAAACAGCCAACAACCAGCTTCACTGACCTGCTGCTTCATAATCAGGCCTGAAATGGAAGTACTTGCCATTTACCATTGACCCTAACCCTGACTGACTCATCTACATTTTCACTTTTTTTAATCATATTCTCTCTAAACCACACATGTTCACTCCATATGAACTTAATGGGGCATTATCCAGTTACCACTTTGTAGAAGTTCACAAATTGTCATGTACCTTACAGGTTAGGCTTGCAGCAATATTTAGAGAAGTAGATGTTTGGGTCTAGGACTTCTTTATACAATTTAAACTGAATACTAATCTGCTTGCTGTAATGGCTTAAAGGAAAGGCCATGTAAAAATCCAGTCTAAAGTGATTTAGCATCTCAAAATAATGCCAGGCTGCTAGTACTTCTGAAGCAAGTGCCCTAAATAGAACTATCAGGAAAGGAGGTTCTCCAGTGAGCCTCTCAACAAATAATAATTCAGAGCATTATTATTTCATTTATTATTATTTATTCAGAGCATACACCTACAAAAGTATTTATCTTTTTTCTCATCTCACAGGAATATTTGAGGAAAAAAAAAGGAACACATTTCTCAGGATCTAATGACGTGCCAAGAAAAGCTTTGAATCAAATCATCACTTTTATCATCCACTAGCTGAATACCCGGCGTTGCCCAGTCTTTCTATCTTAACCTTTTGGGGATGAAAATCATAGTAATATAAATATACCCATCTTTTATATAAGGGTGTAGGTAAGGGTTAATTTAACTGTCATATATTTTTAGTTAGCATATAAGTAATATGTGTACCAGGTATCTCCAGGCCAACAGAAGTTATGTGGGAACATACATTTCCCATTGATTTGCATGGGACTTTAAACAAAAACATTGACCCTCACAAATGGGGGTAGTTAAGGGATAAATTAACTATCCTATAGTTTAAGTGGACATATAAGTAACATGTGACCAAGTGTTATCGAAATATGTACAGCCGTTTGGAAGATATGAAGTAACATGTATTTCCCATAGAGTTGAATGGGACTTTAAAGAAAAACCCCGACCATGGCAAATGTGGGTGGGTAAGGGTTAAACCACCTATCCTATGTTTGTTGCCGACATATAAGTAACATGTGTGCCAAGTTTCATGTTAATATCTTTAGCCGTTTGGACGTGATGCTGGAACATACATACACACACACACACACACACGTTGAGTTTTATATATATAGATTGGTCCTTCTGACTTACTATAACCAGTTCCCGACCCCCGCATGTACATATACGTCCACAATATGGCACGTACAGGCACATGGGCGTACATGTACGTCCCCGCCTTTCCCGGGTTCGGGGGTCCGATCGGGACCCCCTCCGGTACATGCGACGGCCGGGAACGGTGTACGGGAGGTCCGGGAGGAGGGGGCGGCTATTGATTTCCAGCCGTCCCCTCTCGATCTCCCTCGGCGAATCGGCTTCCACCTGAGCCCGCCCTGCCTGTGTAACTGTAAACACAGGCAGGGAGGAAGTGACGTTTTCTCCCCTCTGGCGGTCTTTCGTCCGGTTCCAGAGGAGAGAAGACGTCTGTACTGTGAGTTGCACCAACAGCACACTGACACAGCACACATAGGCACATAACCCCCCCCGATCACCCCCCCAGCACCCCCAGATCACCCCCTGTCACAGTGTCACTGATTGCAGTGATCATTTATTTTCTGATCACTGCTTTTAGTGTCAGTGTGACAGAAAAATGTGTCAGGGCAGTTAGGTTTAGGCCCCTTTAGGTCCAGGGTAGCCCCCTACCCCCCCCCCCCCCCAATAAAGGTTTAACCCCTGATTGCCGGTTTCTGATCGCTGTATTAGTGTCACTGTTGCCGCTAGGCAGTTCGTTTTTTTTTAGGTTCGCCGCCAGGTTTATATAGCGTTAGGTACCCCCATAAATAAAGGTATTAACCCCTGATTGCCCCTAGAGTTAACCCTTTCACCACTGATCACTGTATAAGTGTCATTGGTGACGCGGTTAGCCAGTTAGTTATTTAGTTATTTTAGGTTCGCCACCAGGTTTTTAGAAAGCGTCAGGTACCCCCATATATTACCGAATAAAGGTTTTAACCCCCTGATTGCCCCCTAGTTAACCCTTTCACCAGTGATCACCGTATAAGTGTTACAGTTGACGCTGGTTGGTTAGTTTGCTGTTTATAGCATCAGGGCACCCGCCGTATATAACCCAATAGGTTTAGCCCCCTGATCACCCGGCGGGTGATATAAATTTAATTTTAGCGCCAGTCAGGGTCTGCGTCGCCCCAGGCAGCGTTAGGTTAGAGCCAGTACCGCTTACACCCACTCGCTAAGCATACACCCCCCTTAGTGGTATAGGATCTGAACGGATCGATACCTGATCTGATCAGATCTATACTAGCGTACCCAGCCGTTTAGGGTACCCAAAAACGCATTGTTAGCGGAATCAGCCCAGATACCCGCTAGCACCTGCGTTTTCCCCCTCTGCCCAGCCCAACCCACCCAAGTGCAGTATCGATCGATCACTGTCACTTACAAAACACAAGACACATAACTGCAGCGTTCGCAGAGACAGGCCTGATCCCTGCGATCGCTTACAGTTTTTTTTTAAGCGTTTTCTACGTTTGCTTTCCTACAGATCAGGTGCTTTTTTTACCTGTGAATCCTTACCATTGTACCACTAAATTTAGAGCCCAAAATGGCAAAGCGGATGTACAATGATAAGCAGGCCTTGGAGTTCATGTGCATGTCAGATAGTGAAGAGGAGGAGGTCACGCATCTGACAGATTCTGGCTCAGAATACGAACCCGTTTACGACAGCGGCTCTATGTCAGATAGCTCGCACGACGAAGTTGAGGTCCCTGCTAAGGCCAGGCGTACCCGATCCCGTTCTGATGTTGTTGAGCAGCAAGAACCACAGGACCCTCGTATGGAGCAGAGATCCAGTACTAGCGCCGCTATTCCTTCTGGTGGATTGGCAAGCACCAGCGGCCTAGTACACCCTGGTCGTTTATCCAGCACTGCAGTAACACTTGGTGACGTGGCGAGTCCCATAAGTGCAGTTCAAGCTGGCGAGGTGGCAAGCACAAGTAGTGTCCCGCTGCCACCAAGAAGAAGACAGAGACAGGCCCGTCGTGCCCATAGTTCCCTTCCTGTAGAATTTGCCTATCCTGATTGGGTCCCCACCACTTCTACAGCACCTGTACTTCCCCCATTCACTGGCCAACCCGGTATTCAGGTGGATACAGCGAACTTTACGTCACTTGATTTTTATTCGCTGTATTTCACGGAAGATCTCTATAGATCGATTGTGGACCAGACTAATTTATATGCTGGTACCTACATCGCCGCTAACCCCCAGTCTCGCCTTGCCAAACAATGGAAACCTCTCGAGGTTTCCGAATTTAAGACCTTTCTGGGCCTTACCCTCAACATGGGCATACACAAATTTCCGTCATTGCGGATGTATTGGTCCACACATCCAATTGACCATATGCCCGTGTTCTCTGCTCACATGGCCAGGAAACGATACGAGGCGATCCTGCGGTTCCTGCATTTCAGTGACAATGCACTTTGTCGTCCACGTGGACCGGAATTTGACCGGCTCTACAAAATTCGGCCCCTCGTAAACCATTTCAACGAACGTTATGCAGCCTTGTTTAATCCCCAGCAGGTTGTTTGCGTTGATGAGTCCCTGGTTAAATTTGCTGGCCGCTTGTCTTTCAAACAGTACCTTCCCAGCAAGCGTGCCAGATACGGGGTCAAGCTCTATAAGCTCTGTGACAGGGCCACAGGCTACACATGGAGCTTTAGGGTTTACGAGGGAAAAGATAGTCAGGTAGAGCCGGAGGGTTGCCCAGATTACATGGGGAGCGCTGGCAAGATTGTTTGGGACTTGGTGTCACCCTTATTCGGAAAGGGGTACCATTTGTATGTGGACAATTTTTACAGCAGCGTGCCACTTTTTAGCCACTTATTTGATCAACAGATTGGAGCATGTGGCACCGTGCGACCTAATCGCCGGGGCTTCCCCCAGCGGCTTGTAGATGCCAGTATTAGGCTGGGGGCGAGAGCCTGCTGCAGATGTAAAAATTTGCTCGCTGTGAAGTGGCGGGACAATAGGAATGTTTTCGTTCTTACCACCCTTCACTCAGACACGACAGTCCAAATTCGTACGGCGACTGGTGTTGTGGAGAAACCCCTCTGTGTCCACGAATATAACCTTAATATGGGAGGGGTGGACCTCAACGACCAGTTAATGGCGCCGTATCATATTGCCCGTAAGACGAGACGCTGGTACAAAAAAGTGTCTCTACATTTATTTCAATTGACTCTACTGAATGCTCATGTCTTATACAGAGCTTCAGGACGGAATGAATCCTTCCTTCAATTCCAGAGGGATATCATCACAGAACTCCTGTATCCAGACGGTACTGTACCTCACCAGCCCCTACCAAATGCAGTAAGCCGACTGCATGAGAGGCATTTTTCTTATGTCCTCGAGAGTACCCCTACCCAACGAGCCCCCCAAAGAAAATGTCGTGTCTGTACCAAGCGCGGATTTAGGCGTGACACCCGTTATTTTTGTCCCAAATGTCCTGCCGATCCTGGTCTTTGTGTTGGTAAATGTTTTGAACGCTTACACACACACGTTAATTATTAGTGTGGGGTGAAACATTTCATAGGCTAGGCACACTTACACAGGGTCTCCCAAGATGCCATCGCATTTTGAGAGACCCAAACCTGGAACCGAAAAGTTGAAGTTACAGTTCACAGTTACAAAAAAAAGTGTTAAAAAAAAAAAAAAGTAAAAAATAAAAACACACAAAAAAATATAAAATAAAAAAAACAAAAATAGTTGTCGTTTTATTGTTCTCTCCCTCTCTATTCTCTCTCTATTGTTCTGCTCTTTTTTACTGTATTCTATTCTGCAAAGTTTTATTGTTGTTATGTTTTTTCATGCTTGCTTTTCAGGTATGTCATTTATTTTACTGTTTTCAGGTACGCCATTCAGCTGTTGCGCGGACTTATTTATCTTGACAGCAACAGCGTTTGCTCCCACGATATATAAAGCCGCGACTCCAGTGCTGTAGGAGGTGATTTCACCACCACAGTTAAAAAAAAGAGCATATATGCCGAAGCATGGGGGCAGCAGGGGCGGAGGAGCGATTTTGCTCCTAATGCCGCGTACATACGGTTGACATTCCTACGGAGGCTTTCCTGTGGAAAAGTCTGACCATGTGTACACGGCATAGAAAAGTCCGACCGTGTGTACGCGGCATAGAAAAGTCCGACCGAACGCGGCATAACTTTTTTGCGGGAGGATGCCCCCATGCTTCGGCATATATAAATGGTGCATGTATGCCCATCATTAGAAGTGGGTGGATGAAGGGAGGTATTCTAATGGTGGGCATACCCACCGATCAATCTTTTTTTTGTTCAGCCAACAGGCTGCATGAAAAAAAAAAGATTACAATACATGTTCAACAAGAACCATCAACGTACTGGACGTTGCTGGACTTTGAATGGTTATACCAGAATGATGCCTGCGGGTTTAGGCATCATCTTGGTATCATTCTTTTCAGCCAGCGGTCGGCTTTCATGTAAAAGCAGTCCTAGCGGCTAATTAGCCTCTAGACTGCTTTTACATTCAGTGGGAGGGAATGTCCCCCCCCCCAGATATAAACGGCGCCATTGAGAATATGGGAAAGCATTTTATCACACCGATCTTGGTGTGGTCAGATGCTTTGAGGGCAGAGGAAAGATCTAGGGTCTAATAGACCCTATTTAAAAAAAAAAGAGTACCTGTCACTAACTATTGCTATCATAAGGGATATTTACATTCCCTGAGATAACAATAAAAATGGTAAAAAAATAAATAAATGGAAGGAACAGTTAACAAATAAAATAAAAAAAGCGAAATAAATATATAAAAAAAAAAAAAAAAAAAAAAGCATCCCTGTCCCCCCCTGCTCTTGCGCAAATATATATTTTTTTCTCAGCATATATGTGTGCTATTTTGCCCACCTAGTGATATTCACATGCTTATGTGAAATTCCAGATTGTATTCCTCTGCCCCCATTTGTATCCCCCCTTTTTTTCATCCAAAATCAATGTTTAGACATGCTTGTTATATTGATATGATATGTTGCCGTTTGTTCGTTTTTTAAAGTTGTTTGTTTTTTAAATTGGTCCTTTTTTAGATGTTCCTTTTTAACCATCATTTGTTTTAATTCCTCATTTCACTTGTAGTGTGTATTTTCCCCAGTCATTTCCTATTAATTCCTTCCTTTCATTGTGTGCATTTGCCCATTGGCGCCGCTGACCAATCACGGCATTCTCCTGCTTACTTATTACGTCCGCTCCTATTGGACAGTATGGATCTGATGAACCAGCGGAGGCTGAGAAACGCGTCATCCCATTGGCTGTCCAAAGCCCCTACGTCACTTCCGGTTGTACGGCGATACGCTGCGTTCCACGCTGGAACGCACGCCGCTTCTGATACAGCATCCACGGCTCCTGTTCTCTCTGGGGTTCCCCAAAGGCTCCCGAACACCTTGGACCTTCGTTTTCATCACCCAGGGGACCAGGATATGAGACCAGCCTGTTGTACTGTTGATGACACGTTGTGACACCGGACCAGCCGCTTCTTCCATTACTTGCCTGTATTTACACTGGTTTTGTGAGTAGCCATTTTTACTGTGCAAATTGCTTGAATTAAATACCCACTTACTGCACTTAGGTTGGCGCATTTTCTCTTTTTGTCTATGCTAGGAATATATGACCTGCAAGAGGAGGTTGCTCAATTGAAAGCAGAAAATTATGGTCTACAAATGGAGATCAGGAGGCGTGTAGTAGAAGAGCAAAAATTAGAAAGTAAAATAGAATATCTGAACACCATAAAGAAAGATCAGAAAGAAGCATTCAGCATAAAGATTTTTTTTTTTAAATTGTAGAATTAAGGCAACACCATCGCGCAATACCATCAAGAAATGACATCTGGACTTTACAATAAATATGTGTAAACAATGAAAAAAAAAACTTATATGCTCCCAACACCTGGTTGATAGCTGGCGGGTGATGCATAACTGAGTAAATGATTACAGCTATTACTCTAAAACACATAAAATGTACTCACGTATAGATCTGCTTATGGTAGACCAATTTTACTTAGAAAAAGTTCAAAATTGCACCATTGAGTCCATAACCATCTCAGATCATGCCCCAATAACGCTAACACTCTCCCCGATTCAGACAGGCTATATAGAACGGACGTGGAGATTGAATGAGTCAATATAGGACAACAAAAAAATAGCAGATGAACTGGCAGTTAAAATAAGGGAATATTTCGAAAGGAATACATTAGGCGAGGTGTCGGTCCAGGCAGTGTGGGGGGCCCATAAAACGTTTTTTAAGAGGAAAATTAATAGCATATGGCTCTCAAATCAAGAAATAAAGAACTAAAGAAGTGACAGAGCTACTAAAGAAAATTAATATATTGGAGATTAAACACAAAAAAAATCTTGAGCCTTCAGTAATCCAACAACTGCAGAATCTCCGAGCAGAGCTTGCACAGTGCCTGGACCGAAAAATGTATAATAAACGTAGATACTTTGCCCATAGGTCCTATGAGCAAGGGAATAAATGTGGGCAGCTATTGGCGAAACAACTTAAAAAACAACAAGGGTCCAGACATGTGCATAACCTATTAATACAAAACAAGAGGATAGTGGAAACTCAGGCCATAGCAGGAGAATTTCATAAATTTTATGAAAACCTGTATAATATCCAGGCACCCGAACCATTACAAATAGAGGACAGGGAGGATTACAGATGGGAAGAGATACGAGAGTATATAAGGGGTTCCTCAATGCCCGCCCTATCGGAAACAACGATAGCAGAAATGGAGCTTCCTATTACAGTGGAAGAGTTGAGCAGAGCAATAATAGCCTTGACGACAGGGAAAAGTCCTGGCCCAGATGGATTGACAAATACTTATAAAAAAAAACACAATTAATACAACCAATCCACTGCCACCAGAAGCCTTGTTGGCATATATTACTGTACTTCCAAAAGAAGGGAAAGACCCCCAGAATTGTGCCAATTATAGGCCTATTTCACTGCTCAACTCAGACACTAAACTACTGGCGTAAATTTTAGCCCTACGATTACAAGAGCATATTGGGGCGTTAGTCCACCCAGACCAGACAGGTTTTATGAAAGGACGCGAGGCAAGAGACAATACCATTAGGGCACTTCATCTTCTTCATTGGATGCACTATGGGCCGGAGAAAGCCCCAAGGATCATACTATCGATGGACGCTGAAAAAGCCTTTGATAGGGTGAATTGGGGTTTTATGAGTGAAGTGCTGAGGGGGGTTGGCCTGGGGGACCGCATGATGGGATGGGTAATGGCCTTATATGCAGGCCCAAGAGCAAGGGTTAAAGTAAATGGCACAATATCGGACTATCTTAATATAAGAAACGGAACGAGACAGGGCTGTCCACTTTCACCACTAATATTTGCTTTAATTTTGGAACCATTCCTTTGTAGGATCAGAAGTAACGGAGAAATAGTAGGGACATGTACTAGGGATGGGGAACATAAAGTATCGGCCTACGCCGATGACTTATTATTCTACCATTCAAAACCACAGACATCCTTAACAGCGTTAATGCAGGAAGTGGATAGATACGGGCATTTATCCCATTTTAAAATTAACTTTGAAAAATCGATACTGTTACCCAGTCATGTAGCTCAAGAGATGGCAAGGAAACTGAGGAGGGCGTACCCCTTTGTTTGGAAGAAGGATTCCCTGTTCTATCTGGGGGTACACATCTCCGCGGATCAAAAAATGCTGTATAACCTAAATTATGTACCCCTACTGACCAGGATAGTGGGGGACCTAAAGAAATGGACAGGACATTATCTGACATGGTTTGGAAGAGTGAGTGCTATTAAAATGTGTATACTACCCAGAATTATTTACATATTACACACAGTCCCAATTAAAATACCAGAAACCTTTTTTAAACAGATATGGGTGGGTGACCTTTTTGCTGTCATCCACCCCACCAACACACAGGAGTTCGATATAAGTTTTATCACTCCCGTGACTATGGAGCTCTTTGTCATGGATATGCAACAAAGACTGCCTGCTTACCTGATCTCCATGTGTTCATTAGAGACCTGACTCTCCTTCCGACTGTCTCTTATCACCTTCCTCCCTGTATGGCTCCACCCTAGGCCATCCCAGGAAGCCTATATTAACAATTGCACTGCTAGTCTGCTTTGCTGTTCAACAGTGTTGCTTTGCTTAAGTTCCTGTCTACCGTTTTTGGCTTGTCTCTGACTTCTCCCGTTTGCCTGTGCCCCTGACCTTTGCCTGTCTCTCGGTTACCCTTGTCTGCCTGTTGCCCTGACCTTGGCATACCCATCACTACCGTTTGTCCTGCCTGCTGCTTCCCCTCTCTCCCTGGAGTGTGACCTAGGGGATCTCGGGGGTCGCGACCTGGATCCAGCTGTGGCGAAGGCCATCTAGGGTGATCTAGGGTTCACGCTTCCTCTCAGATTGCAGCAGTCGGCTATAGAGTTCACTACCCTGTGGTGCATCCCTGACCCCTACGGGGTGCACTTGTCACCTGGCCACAGGTGACCTGACACATTTTATTACAAACTTTGAGCTCCTTAGGCGTGTTGACCCATGGAAGAGGTACAGGCTCATTCCCATCTCTAGGCAGGAAGAGGTTAAGAATGTCACCATCCTGGTGAGGAATAAGTCTCTCCCTCCGGAGGACATCGCCACCTGGCTTGGGAGGTACAGGCAGTTGAAGACCCCCCTGAGAAAGGTGGGTTGGACATGGTCAACCCAGTGGTGTTCTTTGTCACCATCTTTGTTTAATATAACTTGCAGTCCATGTTTGTGGACGTGCCTTCCTGGTGGGAATGTTCATGTAAGGACTGTCTCTTGCTGTTCTTGAGGGAGTGGGGGGATGGGGGGGGCGGCCCGGTGATCTAAGGAGATCGTATGGGTATCTCCCATCCTACGTCCCCCTGGCATTCTCAGCGGCAAATCGGAATAAACTCCCTGGACATTCCTGTTGGTGGGGGCAAGTCTCCCGCGGCCGGAGGAATTGCACCAACACCGGAAGTGACACCGGGTGACCCGGAAGTGGTTGCAGCAGTGTCTGGAATGGCAATTCCAAGTCAGTTCCAGTCCGTGGGTTCCGCGAACCCCACTCCAGGAAATGTGAGTACCACCTCTGAGGGTATCCCCCCTGCACAGCCCCCAGCTTGGGGTGACTGTGCAATGGGGCGTTTCGAAGTAGAATGTCCAGCAATGGATTACATCAGGAACCTGGAGGGTTCCCAGCCTGAGGGTCAGGCGGAGGTCCCTGTGAGCTCCTATGGGGCTTGTGAGGTTGTGGGGGACTCTGGTTGGCCGGAGGGCTGGGAAGGGTTGCTGGAAAGCCCTGTGACGCCGGTGTCACCTCGGGCAGACCCAGTGACAGCGGGTCGCGCCGGTGGTGAGCAGGAAGGTGCCTCAGGGGGTGAATCCCCAAGTCCCATTTGGGGATCCCCCATCTGTGGCAAGCCCGTCAGGGGTACCTCTCCCTCCCAGGGCGATTACGCATTCCCAGGAGGTTAATCTACTTGGTGCTCTCAAAGAGGGCAGATCCTTCGCCCAAGTTGCTAGTTCGAGCGTACCTCTGGACCATGTCTATAGCCGGTTTGGCGCCCGGAACTTCAGGGCCCCCCGGCACAACAACCGCAGGGGGAGAGCTTGTTTTCCCGGGGTGTAGGTGGTCCGGAGCGACATAGAAAGAACGTGGTTCAGTTGAAATATGTAGGGGAGGGCCAATGTCCATCTAGAGGTGAGGTCATCGATCTGGTCCTTTCTTTAGGGGAGAGGGTGGCAGACCTTTTTGCAGTCATACACCCCGGTGGCTCTGCAGAATTTGATGTAAGTTTTATGTCATTGGTAACAATTGAGCTCTTTATACTCAATTACGAGTTCCTAAAGTAGCTTGACCACTGGTCTAAATTCCGCCTGATCCCTTTGTCTAGACAGGAGGAGGTCAAAAACGTGACAATCCGGGCGCATGCGCGGCGCTGAGCGTGATGGACGTCTGAAGCAGTAGCTCCGCTCCACTCGGGACCTTAATCGCTTCTCGATGGTCATTAACCTTTTGAAACTCGACTATTTTATCACCCCTCGAACCGCATTGGAGTAGTGCATGCCTCAAATCGGAAGAAATCCTTGGCTCGGCCCAGAATACTCTTACCCACTATCTCCTTTGCACACGGGAACAGTCCCAAAATGGCGCCGCAGAGAGATCGTGTTCTCCTTTGCCGGCCACACTATTATAGCCTCAAGCTCCTGCCTCGCAGTCAGACTCTAACAGTGAGTACTTAGCCTCCTTATATAAAGCGGATCTGGATGCCAGTCTGTTATTCATGTACGAGAAGCTGGCTTCTAAATTTCAGACAGAGCTGCATAAAACATCCCATACACTCTCACAGGAGATCGTGGCTTTGGGTACTAGGACTGACAGACTTGAAACGAAACACAATGAACTGGCTCTGGCTTATGGCGACCTTAGCAGGGAGTATGATTCACTTGCCTCTGCTTTCTCTCAGATGCAATCTCAGATCGAAGACCTCGATAACAGGAACAGACGCAACAATTTGCGTCTGCGTGGAATCCCAGAATCGGAAACCAAGCTCATCCCCCACAGTCATCCGACTGTTTAAGTCCCTTCTCCGGAACTGTGATTCCGCCGCCTTCACATGTGACTGCATCCAAAGGGCCCTTAGACCGAAGCCCCCGGCGGACAAGCCCCCGAGGGATGTGGCCCTTTGCATGAAGGATTTCTTTACCAAGGAGGAAATCCTAAGGGCCGCCCGGAACAAACAGCGGATCACTCTGGATAAACATACCATACAAATTTACCTGGACATATCCCCAGCCACACTAGATAGGCGTAGGGGCCTGAAGGATGTTACCAGGGATATGTTACAAATGGGGCTTTCCCTTTAAATTGGTGGTCCCCCATAATGGCACGACCTACTCGGCTACATCTCTCCTGGAAGGGCAAGAGATTCTAGTGAAGCTGGGCTTCCTTGATGCGGAAGCTATCCGCCGCCTTCCTTCAACTCCCAGGCCTCCTCCGATCTGGCACACACCTCCTCCCCGCAGAGACAGGAGACCGATCCGCTACGACGCTGGAGACAGAAACAACGATTAGCTCCGCTATTTTTACTATTTAGATGCGTGGATCTTCTTAAACTCAGACACGGCTGCTTCTACATATATGTTTTGTCCTCTAATTTTTTATGATAGTTTTTTCTGTTTGATATCATCTGGCTCCGGAGTCGGTCCCTTGGAGCCGCAGCATGTCCTCCCCACCCAGCTGAAGTTCTTTTCACCGGCTTTGCTGCAAGTAAGAAAGACTGACATTTTTTCTTTTGTTCATATTTTCTTCACTTGACTCACTTGCTTGGTGCGGCTGGGTTCGAGACCAGGTTGTCTCGTCTTGTGGACTTCCTCTTGTCAGGTTGAATTTTTTTTTTTACCTGATCTATTTTGTTTGTTGGACTAAATGATTTCCTTTTTTTTTACAATTTTTTTTTTTTTTTTTTTTTTTATGTGGTTCTTAACTGTTTTCCTTTAGGTCAGCTCTACCGTTATTTGAAAGTCTGGTTTTGCCAAGGAGACCATGTTGGTATGCTAATGATTTTCGAATATGACTGTATTTTGTTATTGGATGATTGCTGTATATTCTTTCGAATAATGGCAGCGCCCCTTGCTGGTATCAGTGCCGTTTTGCATTACCCCCTTTGGTTGGCTTATTTGACTAATTTCCCAGTGATAGTAAGGCTTTGCTCCTCTCATGCCTATTACCTGCATTTCACATAATGCAAAGGGATTTAATTCCCCTGTCAAGAGACGTAAAGCTTTTGATTTGTATAAACAATTAGGGGCCAAGATTCTCCTTATCCAGGAGACCCATTTTGCCCATTCCTCACACCCTAAATTCTTTCATAGACAGTTTCCCCAGGCATTTTACTCTCTCCATTCCTCTAAAAGCAGGGGCGCTGGCATTTTTTTTTGCACACCTCCTTCCCCATGGAGGTGAAGCGGATTTTTAGGGACGCTGAAAGTAGATATGTCATCATTAAGGGTCTTTTGCACAACAGAGAACTAACGATAGCTAGTATTGCCCCGAATGACGCCCCTGCCTCGTTCTTTAATTCCTTTTTTGCCCTTCTGGCTAAATATCAATCGCCTCACATGATCATAGGCGGAGATTTTAACATGGTTGCCAACGCCACATTAGATAGATGCACCTCAGCTGTGACAACTAAAGCTTTCCCCAAATCTCTCGCTCGGAGCCTACTTGACTACCAATTGGTGGACTCCTGGAGGGCGCACAATATAGGTAGCAGGGATAGTATACCTTTTATTCCCATCCCCATAATAGTTCAGCTAGACTAGACTATATATATATACACCTCCCCTATCATTATAGCAAATTCCTCGTCGTCTACAATCCACCCCTGTGCCTGGTCGGACCACCAGGTGGTGTCCTTTACAACGAGTTTTATTGGATTGGCCCCCACTCCTTATACTTGGAGGCTAAATGAGGCGCTCCTTTCAGACACAGTGGTCGAGTCAGATGTCGCTAGTGCCATAGAAGAATACTTTACTCTTAATGCCCTTCCAGACATCCCGCTTTCAACAGTTTGGACCGCCCATAAGGCGGTGATACGCAGCAAGCTTATTGGGATTGCCTCAGCCCGTAACAAGGCTAACAGACAGAAAATACTGGCCCTCTCAACTGAGTTGGACCACCTATATAAAAGGGTTGACTCCCTGCATCTAGATTCTACCAGACAAATCATTGACCAGAAACGACTAGAATTGGACTCACTTCTTTCTGCTAAAGTTGAGAAATCTCTGCGATGGTCTAGAGCTAAATTTTTGCTCCACAGTAACACTGCATCGACCATGTTCGCAACAAAGCTAAACCTATCTACCCGCCCACCTCATGTCTACAAACTGGCTACTGGCCCTGGTCAGACCTCTTCACATCCACAGGAGGTCCTTAGGCACTTTAAACAATTTTACTCTTCCTTACTGGCCGCTAGACCATCTGAGCCTTCCTTACATGACGATGCCTGGTTTTAAGCCCTTCCTATTCATTCCTTCCCTCTCCTCCTCGCAACGAGAGAAACTTAACTCACCCATAACTCTTACGGAAGTTCTGAATGTGATCAAGTTCTTAAAGTCAGGTTCTGCCCCAGGCCCAGATGGCTTTTCGTCAGCTTACTATAAGAAATTTTCTATGCCCTTATCCACTAGACTAGTTCAGCTGTTTAACTCCGTGCTACATGGAGGCAATTTCCCAGAGGAGATGCTATTGGCCAATATGTCTCTAATTCCTAAGCCTAACAAAAATCATATACTCCCTCAGAACTATAGGCCCATTTCGGTCATCGATAATGACCTTAAATTTTTTTTTTTATAGAATCATGTCAGACAGGCTAGCTGGAGTAATCTCCTCACTTATTTCTCCCTGCCAATCCGGCTTCATCCCCCACAGACTCATTACAGACAATATACGTCTGGCGACAGATATTATTCAAGATGCTAACTTATTCTCTCGTAAATTGTTCATGCTTGGCCTTGACATCCATAAGGCTTTTGACAGTGTGTCTTGGAACTACCTGTCCTTCCTTCTACATTATAAAGAAAAAATTCAGCGCTGGGATATAAAGATAGAACTAAAATACAAGTATGCAAGCCAGCACTGAGGATAAATTCAAAAAAAAAATCAAAACTTGGTGGGACATTACATCATTTGATCAATATCTGAGTGCCAAGATCATTCCGAGACGTTTACGGTGGGATTTACCACCTAACGATGGTCTCACAGATGTTGAGTCAAACAAAGAGTGGTTTGAATTCTTCACCAATAAAAGTTTTGATTTAATTCGCCTACTGACACTACGTAAAAAACGGAAAAAGTTGTGGCTTGAGGAGCAAATTAAGGCGATCACAGATCTCATTGAACCTAGTAAAGAAACATCAGAATTTATTCGGTTATCAGGTGAACTGAAGACCAAATTAATAAGATGGGACAAGGAGAGTCAAGATAAGAAACGGAAGAAATTCTTGCGTGATTATAATGACTTCTCAACCAACTTGGTTTTCAAATGGCAATCCCTCATGGCCACACAGGCTGACCCCCCTCAGTCTACATCTATGGATACCATGGAATTACCATCTAGTGATTCCCATCAGGCTAATCAGGGTCCGTCCACGTCCTGGGCGGGTGTTGTTGAAGCCCATGGTACGCCAGTTAGGGTTACTACCCCCAAAACGAGGGGACAGGGTCCCTCTAAATCAAGGGGAAAAGGGAAAGGGAAGAATAGGGGAGGTTACCCCCAACCTGATATGCACCCGTCCCAACAACAATCATCCACTCATCATGATAATCCCCCGTGGAGACCGACATCCAATAGGGGTGGTGGTCACCAGCGAGGGAAAGGAGGTTATCCTGTGGGTCCACCTCCTTTATCTACCTACAACTACTATGCCCCCTTACAAGGTCATTGGGAACAACCTACCTCCTCTTCGAATCATTTTTTAGGGCAGGAGAGGATCCCCTGGAGGGGTCCTCCGCCCTATACTCCAGCATGGGGAGGATGGAGGGAACCCCAGCCCCCCCCGGGGGACAGTTGGAGGGACCCCCAGACCCCCCTGGCTCCTCCCGGCAGTGGTCAATTCAGCCAAAAAAGGAAAAACCGAGAGGAAACAGGGGTGGCCGACGAGTCCAAAAGGCCAAGACCGTACTAGGGACTGGGATTTTTAACCTCAGTGGGACTGTTCTCTCTGAGGATGAAATACGGGTTCTTGACAGGGGTCTTAAGTTTGCCCCGATCAGAAATCTCAATAAGTTTCAGACTTATGTTAATGTGCAAAAGTATGTGCGTGGGTTAAATATGAAGAGGTATTTTCTCTCCAACCCAATACAAAGGAGTGTCCCTACGTCTTTTACACAACACACTAACCTTAGGAATAAGTCAGTGTTTAACCCTCAGGGTCAGGATAGTAGACATCTTGATGTATTCAAAAATTTGGTCTGTAAGGACCTGGAAGATCTGAGGATTAAAAATGTTCGTGACTCTCATCACATCAAAAAGGGTATCAAGTCTCTTGAGCTCCGAAATGATATAGTGATCCGCCCGGCGGATAAGGGAGGTGGTTTGGTGGTGCTAAGTAAAACTTACTACCAGGAGGAAATGACCAGACCTCCTTAGTGACAGTGATACTTATTTGCTGTTGAGAGGAGATCCGATGGTTCATTTTAAGAATGAGCTACATTCCCTGGTGGAAAAGGGTAAACAGGAGGGTGTTCTCAATAAAAAGGAGGCATCTTACCTTGATCCCTTTTATTGCCGCACACCAATTATTTATTTTCTCCCTAAACTTCATAAAAATTCAGAAAGACCCCCTGGTCGTCCTATAGTGAATGGGATAGATTCTGTTACCTCTAGACTTGGTCAATACCTCGATCATTTCCTCCAACCTTTAGTGTCTAAAATGGAGGCTTACTTGCGAGATACCAAGCAGGTTATACAAATCCTTGACACTTTGACGTGTACTCAAGATACTATCCTAGTGACCGCCGATGTGGGGTCTCTGTACACTATCATTGATCATGAAGCAGCTATAGCCTCGATTGTGTGGGCCTTGAAGGATACAGACCTGAATAGTCAACACGTCCAATTTATTTTGGATGGTTTAAATTTCTGCCTTTTGAAAAACTATTTCTGGTATAATAAGAACTTTTATTTACAGCAACGAGGTGTTGCTATGGGCGCTCGCTTCGCTCCCAGTGTGGCCAATTTGTTTATGGCCCACTGGGAGGAAGAAACAGTGTTCGGAAATCGCCCCCCTCAGCTTCTATGTTACAAACGGTACATAGATGATTTGATTATGGTGTGGGAGGGGGATAGGACTAGCCTTCAGCATTTTATGGACCGACTTAATGCTAATTCCAAGAACAGTCCTGCCAGAGCGGCCCCAATTCGTTTATAAGAAAGCCCCAGCTTTGCGGGATCTTATAGCCCCGGGGGTCATTGACCCACCAATTATACCCAGACCTCGGTTATTTAACTTCTTATCAGGTTTTTATGCCTGTGGGAGGTGTGCCACATGTAAACACGTGAAGAATAACATCAAAAAACTGAAACAATTTAGTTCAACTGTAACCCGCACCGAATATACCATCAAACAGCTTGTCACTTGTGACACTGAAGGAGTCATCTATATGTTGGAGTGTGAATGCGGGTTGCAGTATGTCGGTCGGACTTCACGTGCTTTACATATTCGTGTAGGAGAACACATTAGCTGTATTAAAAGAGGGGTCAGAACACATAGTGTGTCTAAACACTTCAGACAGCATCATGACCGTAACCCCAAAGGTTTAAAATTCTGGGGAATAGAAAAAGTGTCCAAACACTGGAGGGGTGGTCACTTCATTCGCCAATTAAGCCGTCGCGAATCGTATTGGATCTATGAGCTCAAGGTTGCCTCCCCTAGGGGCCTTAACGTGGAGTTTGACTTAAACTGCTTTATTTCCAATCAGTAAATTATCAGGGGTAACAGTGTATTGATTTTAAAGTTTTTAAACCATCAGTTTTTATGCTACTAGTTTTTAATATATGACAAATTTAGTTTTTAATATGTGTTTTTAATATGTCACTTGCATAGATATTAGTTTATATTTTTTAATGTAATTTTAATGCTGCAAGTGGCTAGTGTTAAGTGACTTGAATAGGTCCTTTTCAGTTTATAATGTAATGTAATTATAGTGCTATAAATAGCCATTGTAAAGTGATGATGATCGTGGATGACGTCTGCCTTTTTATAAATGTTTTTTAATTTTCTATTATGTGCGAGAATTAGCTATTATAAGCTACTGGACCCGTTTGAATGAGGCTTTGGCTTTAATTCCTTTTTTGCCATTAAGCCTGGTGGGGTCCCGTTTGCTTTATTATTATCATAGCTATCTACTTCCGCTTTTTCCTGTGACTCTACTAGCCTGCCCCGGATGTTGTTGCTCAATGTTAATTCACTATTGGCCGCATCCATGAGTGTCATGACCCGGATGTCTTTGTTTTGTGAGTCTCTGATTGGCCGCATCAACGAGGGCTCTGATTGGCTGCTGGGCGCACAGGACTACTATATATATTTGGCCATTGGGGACGTCGAGTGTACTCGCTCCACCTGACGCTGATGAAGTCCCGCCCCCGGGACGTAACGCGTACGTAAGGGGAGGAGCTACGCAAGACGTCACCCCGATCATCGTTGCTGAGATCTCTACTGTTACAGCATACACTCGGCTCTACGAGTGTTTTTAAATGTGAGTGCCATTCCTTTTTACCTTTCCTCCAATAAGTATACAGAGAGCACTAGATTTTCTTTTGTGTATCTTTTATACATGGTGGCCTGCTGATATCCCTGTGGTATGGTGGTTCCGAATGGAGGCTGGATCTGACCGAGGGTTTTGCTGATATGCTTTGTGACTCTTTTGGGTCGAAGCAATGAGGTGAGAGTCCATCTTATCTGCGGTGGTGGATTTCCTTGGTGTTTCCTCTTCACTCTCACTCCTGTTGGATTTCAGTGTGTGCTTCACACTTATTTAAGGATTATTTGGACACTTGGACATTTATTTCACTGGCCAATTATTATTGTTTCATATAATTTTCATTTTTGTTTATTTTAATTTATTTATTTTTTGTGCTGCACTTATTCACTACTTCCTTCTACATTGTATGGGATTTAAGGGGGAATTCTACCATGCCTTTCAGGACTTTTATCATAACCCTAAGACATTAATTAGGATCCCAGGGTGCAGTTCAGAATTTTTTAGTCTGGGCAGGGGTACGAGGCAGGGTTGTCCTCTCTCCCCACTGATTTTTGCACTAGCCCTTCAGCCCTTAGCCATTGCCATTTTGGGGAATACGGACATTCAGGGATATTCTAAAGGCTCCTCCACTTACAAATTTTGCATGTACGCGGACGATGTATTGATGTTTATAACTAACCCCGTGCTTACTTTACCAAATTTGTTGCAGACCTTGTCCTGCTTTGAGAGTCTCCGGGCTTTCAGTTAATGTCTCAAAATCAGAGGCCCTTCCAGTGGGCTTTTCATCAGCAGAATTATGCCATCTGAGACAATCTTTTTCTTTCTCATGGGCGAGTGATTCACTCCCTTATTTAGGCATTTACCTGACCGGGGACTTTTGCAAACTCTTTAATGCTAATTATCCTAAGATGATATCTAAAGTGAAACAATTGCTGAAACAGTTGCTGAAACTCTGGTCCCCACTTCATATCTCTTTCCTTGGAAGGATTACAGCACTTAAAATGACAGTTCTCCCCAAGCTCTTATTCTTATTCCGCTCTCTTCCGATCAGACTCTCTAAAACTTACTTAATGGATGTTCAATCTCACCTTAACAGATTTGTTTGGCAGAATAGACCCCCAAGATTTAGAGACATTTTATACTGCCCATCCACCAGAGGTGGTCTGGGAGTGGCCCAAATTTGGCTCTACTATTTGGCTAGCAGATTCGCCCAACAGGCTCAGTGGAATTTAGTTAACTCTGAAGTTCCCTGGGTCAGATAAGAGCAGGACTCTATTTTTCCTTTTTATGTTCCGGGTCTTTTATGGTCCTCGAACCATTCTATGACTGGTTTGAGCTCTAGTAACTCCATAGTGGCTGTTGGTTTGACGCTATGGGAGGATTATAAGGAAAAATTTAGGCTGGTGTCGCAGACCCCTCGGGGTGCCTCATTCTTGGGTGACCCTAGATTCCCCACAGCCTACAGACACCCAGACTGTTTTAAGGTTTGGGTGGACTGTAAGTTGACGAAGTTGGATGATTTTCTTTTAAATTCAAAATTTGTGACTTTCTCCCATCTACAATCACTTCATCCCGTCAAGGGAATTTTATTACTTTCTTCAAATTAGACACTTCTTCCAACAGCACTACCCCTCACCGGTTGCTGATTCAAATTCCCCCTTTGAAAAGATCTGTTATTCAGCCCCCAGACAAAAGGGCCTCATCTCGGGGGTCTAGAGATTAATGGAATCAGTAGGTGAGTCTCCCACATTGAAATATAGAACACAATGGCAATGGGAACTAAATATGGAAGATGATTAGTTAGATTGGGTGAAAAACTGGCAGAACATGCGGAAGTGTTCTAAATCTCTGACGGCTAGGGAAACCACCATTAAACTGCCGCCCAAGTAAAATCTTCCCACAGACCTCCCCTTCCTGTTTCAGGGGATGTCCTCACCATGGTTCATTTCCATTTATTCTGGGATTGTGAAAAACTGCAGCCTACCTGGAGGGCGGTCCTGGAGTTGATAGATAAATTAGCTGGGGAGCCTGTTTCTTTGACATTTAAGCACTGTCTTCTATTTCAAACCTTGCCAGACACCCCTGGACCCCTTATAAGGCTGATTCATTCTATCTGTATTGCCATGCAGTGGTCCATTGCACTACATTGTAAAAAAATGTTGGTCACTTTCGCTCAGGTTATTACGCATGTATTTTACACCCTACATGACTCTATCCCGGCTTATGATGCTAAATGGAACCCTTGGTTCTTGTATAGACTTCAGGAATGACTGACCTTAGGTTTATTATTTTATTTTGGTTTTGTGTGCTTTTGGTTTTATTTATAATTTTTAGTTAAGTTCTTGGATTGCCTTCTATGCTTGATATACAGTGTCATCTCAGGGCTCTGGGTGGCTATATATACAGGTTTGTTTTACCTATACAGTGTTAAATCTTGTGGCTGTTGATTGCCCTCTTATTGTCACCTTTATTGGATGTTTTACTTGAACTTTATGTCTTTTTCATCTAATTGGTAATCCTTTTCATGTGTTCTGTTCTTACTCTCAATAAAAATATTTTGAAAACAAAAAAAATGTGACAATCCTTGTCCGGAACGAGTCCCTTCCCCCTGAGGATATTGCCACATGGCTGAGCCGTCATGGGCCTCTCAGGATAAACCTGGATGAGAGGGGGATTTGGACTGGTGCATGGGCAGCTAAAATAAAATTAAAAAGGCAGGGAAATAGTATGACCCACATCCCGGGAAGCGCATTTATCGGCAGGGACAGGATTCTGGTGTTCTACCCGGGTCAGCCGAGGAGGTGTTTTAAGTGTGGGTTCCCAACCCACCTTAGCGCTGGTTGCACAAGGTGCAATGAAAGAGGGCATCTTGCTGAGGGGTGTGCCCGCATATGTTGCAATCTATGCAGTATAATGGGTCACCCCTTTAGCAGGTGCCCTTAGGCCTTTAAGGGCGACGGTCCCGGCGGTGATGGGACTGATATGTCCAGTTCAGACAGTGAGTCTGAGGTAGAGGTGGGTGCAGAAGGCCCGGCTGCGAGGGACCCTAGGTCCGAAGGCCAACCTACTCATCTGCCTCAGAGACAAAGACCTGTGAGGAGAAGGACGGGGGCTAGTCCATCTGCCTCTGGTCCTTCTGACCCCAAAGGGAAGCTAGGAGGTGGTAAAGTGGCCTCAAAGGGACCTTCCGGGAAGGGTCCTGTTCCACCTAAGGGAAAGTCTCCTCCTGTCCCTCTTCCTCCCCCCCCCCCAATTTTCCTCCTCCCCTCCCCCTCCTTCCCGTCCTGCCCCTCGTCCCCCTTCCCATGAACTAGTTCCCCCTTCTCCTTAAGCACCAATCCGTGGGGTAGATCAGGAGGAGATGGAAGTGACATTAAAGTCGCAGAAGCGACCCAAGGCTGTGTCTAGTGAGGGTCCTCCAGATGGTGAAGGCCGTGCTGACCCAGCAGCTGAAAATGCTGGCTGGGAAAGATTTAAGAAAAACAAAAATAAAAACAAAAACGTAAGGCAGTTGTGGGTGGTGGAGGAGTAGGTCCTGCACCTGGTCCCAGTAGTGTGAGGGACAGGGGTGCCTCCACACCACTTAAACTCACGAACCGCTTTGAAGGTGTTCTCTCCTCCGATTCGGAGGATGATGATGTTTAGTAATGTTTATGTAAGCAGAGGACAGTAAAAACCACTCAATCACTTATGATGGCGGTACCCTCTCCAATACACCGACCATTAATGTCGCAAGTGTTCGTTTGTGGCCTTTGATTTTTTCAGCCGAGTTGAAGCTGATATTTTGTTTTTGCAAGAGACCTGGCTGGCATCTGTGGCAGAGATGCATCTAGCTTAGAGGGAATGGAGGTGTGGGCCTTCCCTCTGGTCTCTTGCGGCCAAGCCCTGCAGTGGAGTTGCAGTCCTTTTTAAGACCGGTCCGGTGGCTTGCCGGCGGGTAATTGAAGTGGTGACAGGTCGATGTCCGGTGGTTGACGCTGTCGTGAGGGGGCAAATCCTCCGTCTGATTAATTTCTACGGCCCTCAGTCCAAGAGGGAAAGGAAGAGCCTCCTTATGGCAGTCAAGCGGTGCCTTTTTATGTCCCAGCAGGTGGTTTTTGGAGGTGACTTCAATATGGTTACTAGGCCCAAGGACCGGGCAGGTACCTCCACCCCGCTGGCATATGATAGTATTTTTCTCAACAGCATAGTGAGGGAAGCCGGTTTGGTGTACGTGCACATTCGTCACTTTACCAACTACACTTACTCCCGAGGTAGTTGTAAGAGTAGACTAGACAGTTTTTTTTTGAAGGGGGACTCTGTCATTGCGGCCCCTGAGCTGCAAGCGGTGGAGTTCTCCGACCACAATATGGTTTCTGTGGCTCTGAATGTGGCTGAAACTCCTCAGAAAGGGAAAGGGTTGTGGCATCTGAATGGGATGCTACTCGAGGACCCTGAGGTAAGGGAAGCCTACGAGGCATTTCTTCTGGATCAAATCATGCTTCTTGAGAGCGGATGCTCCCGCCAGGAATGGTGGGAAGTAGTAAAGAAGAGATCTGAAGGTTTCTTCCAGAGGGTCTCTAGGGCAGCTACCAAACACCAAGCCTACCAGAGGTTATGTAGGCAGCTTGACCGCTTGATTTCCTCTGGTGGCTCCCAGGAGCAGATATCCAGTATCAAGGCTCTTATGAGTGCCAGTATGATCGTCTCGCCTCCCTGGTTCTTGAGAGGGACTACGGGAAGTTGACTTCCCTGGACCCTTACAAGAGCTGTGGCGATGCGGTGAGTTCGAAGGTCGTGCACGGCCTGAAGGATTCATCAGGATCTCTGGTCAGGTCCAGACCGGGGATTTTGGGAATCGTCAGAGACCATTTTTCAGGCATCCTGGAGAAAGCCAGGAAGTTTCTTGAACACACTCCGCTTGCGGCGGAGCCCGACCTCCTTGACAGAAGGAATCTCGGTGGCCGAGGTCATGCAGGCTATAGACTCACTGGGGTAGATTCAGTAACATTTGCGCAGTTTTTACGTAGGCGCAGGGCACCGTTTTTCCCCTGTGCCCCCGCAAATTTTCTGCGCTACCCTAGATTCACGGAGCAGTAGCTCCGTAAATTGTGTGGGCGCTCCGGCAAAATGCCCGGCGTAAGCGCGCACAATTTAAATGATCCCGTAGGGGGCGGGAATCATTTAAATTAGGCGCGT
Organism: Rana temporaria; assembly: GCF_905171775.1. Taxonomy (NCBI): domain Eukaryota; kingdom Metazoa; phylum Chordata; class Amphibia; order Anura; family Ranidae; genus Rana; species Rana temporaria. The sequence continues at coordinate 70,389,226 of NC_053500.1, read as the reverse complement.
TCCCGCGCCGAGCGTAGGGCGCATGCTCCGTCTGGAAACTTTCCCGACGTGCATTGCGGCAAATGGCGTCGCAAGGACGCGGGAACGACCGGTATCCTTAGCATTGGCTGCCCCTGCTTTTAGCATGTGCAGCCTTATGCGAAACCCGACGTACGCAAACGACGTAAACTGCGTACGCAGGGCTCGCGTAGGGTTGTGAATCAGCGTTAGTATGCAATTTGCATACTATACGCTGACCACAACGGGAACGCCACCTAGCGGCCTGCGTAAGAATGCAGCCTAAGATATGAGGGCATAAGAGCCTTATGCCACGCATATTTTAGGCTGCAGTCGGCGTAACAAGCTCTCTGAATCAGGAGAAGTCGTTACACCGGGGCAAGTAAGCAATTGCGCTGCGTAACTATGGTTACGCAGGCGCAATTGCTCTTTGAATCTGGGCCATTGTCTCTAAAAAAGATGCCTGGCCTGTTGGTCTTACGGCAGAGTTCTATAAAACCTTTAAGAGCCTCTTGGCTCCTCATATGATGGAGGTGTTCAATGAATGTTTGGCTGATGGCCTGCTTCCTCTATCAATGAGAAGGTCGGCACTGATCCTTCTTTCAAAGGGGAAGGATTCGTCTGTTGTTGAGAATTGGTGCTCAATTGCCCTTCTCAACACAGATAGAAAGATACTGGCGAAGATTTTGTTCACACGTCTGTCTGCATTCGCGGACAGAGTACTATCTACTTCTCAGCACTGTGCAGTTCCTGGCCGGAGCACATTTAGTGTTGTCCAAAGCGTCCGGGAGGCAGTGGAAAGGTTCAGGGTCAGAGGAGATGGAAAGTACTTGCTGGCGTTAGATCAGGCTAAGGCTTTTGACCGGGTGAACCACGAATATCTCTGGCTTCTTCTGAGGAAGTACGGTCTGCCAGATCAATTCGTGGATTGGATCGAGGTATTGTACAGGGGAGCTTGAGAGCTTCCCTCTTAATGGTTGGGTGGGTCCCGCCTTTCCTGTAGGTTCTGGTGTCAGGCAGGGGTGCCTGCTGAGTCCCCTTTTGTATGTCTTTGCAGTTGATCCCTTTGTAAGGAGGCTTGATTGCGAGCATCTGAGGGGGGTCTCGGTGGAACTCGGCAGTGGCCCGGTTTCGGCAGTGAGAGTGGTTGCCTACGCGGACGACGTCTCATTTGTGGTGTCTAGTCGAAAGGAGGCCCTTTTTGTGGAGACACAAATTGGAGGCTACTCTGAGGCGTCGGTCAACTGGGACAAGAGGGAAATTCTCTGGATGGGGAAGGAGGGGGAGCAGTTCCCCCTTCCGGACGTGTTCCTTTCACCCCAACCAGAAGTGCAAATTCTTGGCATCCTATTCGGCCCGGGTGATTATCCCAAACGAAATTGGGAACGCAGGCTGGTAGGTGAGAAAGGTTGAGCCTGGTCAAAACATACTTGCTGCCTGAATTTATTTACATCAGCAATGTGTGTCTTTTGCCAGTATCCCTTTATGCACAGATCTATAGTCTGTTCTTCCTGCTACTGTGGGGAAACAGACTAAATTTGATCAAGAGGGAGGTCACGTACCGACAGAGAAGGCATGGTGGGTTGGACATGGTCAACCCGGTGGTGTTTTACATCACTATTTTCTTAAAGTTTAATTTACAGTCCATATTTGAGGACTTGCCTTCTCTGTGGGAACGTTCTTGCAAGGACTGGCTCTTGCTGTTCCTGAGCGAGTGGGAAGGAGGGAGGCCTGGTGATCTGAGGAGATCACATGGGTATCTCCCCCTCTATGTCCCACAAGCATTGAAGGTGCTTAGACAGTGGCGGATAACACCTGTGTGAAGTTGGCACCCCATGTTTGTAAAATCTGAATAAAAATATACCATTCGTTTGTGCCGCATTTGTGCTGGTTTGTGCCGCTAAAACGAGCGTTTGTGCCGGTTTGGTTTCTGAGATATTAAACATTCAATTTAATGCAAGCCCCGCCCACTTTGCACCCCATGTTGCTGAATTTTTAAAAAAACGTGCCATTCGTTTGTGCCGCATTTGTGCTGGTTTGTACCGCAAAAATACACGTTTGTGCCGCATTAGTTCCGGAGATATTGCGCGTTATATTTTCTGTAACCCCGCCCACTTTGCACCCCATGTTGCTGAATTTAAAAAAAAATGTGCCATTCGTTTGTGCCGCGTTTGTGCTGGTTTGTGCCGCAAAAATACACGTTTGTGCCGCTTTAGTTCCGGAGATATTGCGCTTTATATTTGCTGTAACCCCGCCCACTTTGCACCCCATGTTGCTGATTTTTTTTAAAAAAACGTCCCGATTCGTTTGTGCCGCAAAAATAAACGTTTGTGCCGCTTTAGTTCCGGAGATATTGAGCGTTATATATATATATATGTTCTTGCAAGGAAAAATCTAAACATGGGGTGCAAAGTGGAGGTGGCTTGCATATCTCAAGATGGTAGATTTTTCCTTGCAAGAACCTATACTCAGCTTGGGTTTCCTTAATGTAATGCTCCTCCCATTGTACCGGGCACTGCACTTCATACTGTACCCTGGAAAAGGCAGTATTGGAGCTCAAACAACTTTTTGCTTGATGGTTTCACTGCTAGCTCAGGGAATCCAAGGTAAATACATTTTTAACCTCTTTAATTTTACTTATTATTATTAATAATTATGCAATGTATGCAATTGCAGTGCAAAAATTACATTAGAAATAGGTGATTGTGTGTTTGCGGTTTGTGTCAGTGTGTATACAAATTATTGTTTTGCAATGCTAACACTAGCAAGACAACCTAATATAGTGGTCAGGTGACAACCCTAGTTGTGTTAATAACTGATGTCCCCATGTACTGTATACCTCCTGTGTTCAGGGTTAGCCAGAATGTAAAATCATTGTAGTAACATACAGAAATGCTTTAAAACTTTCCTGTCTACCCACATGGTAATCAAGGGCATTAGGGTACATTAAACACATTTTATTCTATGTATGCACTGTGCAAAATGTGTTTAGAAAATAAATTGTAAAACTTAGGTTACAGTATGGTGATCTCCAGTGTCTTTTCAGACTGTGTCACACATGGCAGTGAAAATTTCTGCCTTCGCACACCTATGTGCTGCAGTGACTGTAGTCACTATTTTTTTATTTGCACCAACAGCATGAGGCCTAAATTCAACACACAACGCATGAGCAGAATTCGCAAAATACGAGTTTACAAAAGGTGCACAAAATATGCATCTTTGTAAATGTCTATATGCACTTACTGTCTATTTGTACATAATCATTCTAGCACTATGCAGGCCCAGAATGTATAGCAAACTTTAAACACATATGTGCGTTTAGGCAAGTACACGCGCGTATGTGTGTAAAACACGCATGATTTGCAGACCCAGACACCCCTTTGTTCCTTTTTCTGTGCACATTTGTTAGCGACGCAAAAACACAGCCCCATACGCAGCTGTGTGCATGGGGCCAAGTATTTGCATGTGCAGCACGAGCTCGCCAAACACACAACACCGTATACAAAGTCATTTGAACAAAATTTAAAATAAAACACAACACAGGTTTTTGAAAACTCATTTATTTAAAAAATAAATAAATAAAAAAATGTCCACCGATGTAATCCACACGTTAATCACGTCCTCCAGTGATGTTGATTCACGTTAATCACGATGGAAGACAGCGAAAGAAAAAATTCCCAACGTCTGCAGACACGACCGATCCTGTCGAACTCTCGCCACAAAATGACAACAAATGGGCTGAGCGAGTTGCGACGTCACGGGACTTGGTCCGCCCATTTCTTTAGTCCGTGACAGCTCTCTATCCCTAATAGAATGTCAACAAATGGACAGAATAATTCCCGTTGGCGTGTGTGTGTGTGTGTGTGGGGGGGGGCATGCTTGTACCCACCCCTTTCCAGTTCTGCCCATATGCTGCTCAGATCTTGGGCCTGATAAAGGATTTTAAGGGAGACCCCCACACTTTTTTTGCCTTTGGAGAACCCTTACAATTCCTACTAGATGTAAAGGGTGTGGTATGAATTGGGGAGGGGAGTCCACACTTTTTATATTTTAACTAATTGCATATGTCTAATGTCTACTTCACTCCTTCCGGAGGTAGTAAACCGAATCACCGAACCCAATGCTTAGTCGAACGAGGACAACATAGCTGAACTAGAAGGTGAGCTGAATTGGAGAATATTTCCAAATCAGCTATTTTAGTGACTAGGCCTGTAAGCAGGGATATACCGATACTAGTATCGGTGCCGATACCGAGTATTTGGGCGAGTACTCGTACAGGAGGATTTCCTCTGACCGGCAGTTCCGTAGGGGAACATGGAGCCAGCTTCCCGTGCGATGAGCAAGCTGGGAGGCGAGTAACGACCCGCCTCGGGGGTTTCTGATTGGCCGGGAAGCCGGCTCCATGCTGATTGGCTTGGAGGCCAGTTTCCAGGCCAATTACAATCAAGCCGGCCAAACAACATGCAGCTTGCTTCCTGGGCAATCAGGAAGCAGGGCGGCATGTCATTACCCACCGTCTGGCTTCCTGATTGCCCGGGAAGCCGGTTGCATGCCAGCAGAAGCACCAATATCGGTACTCGGCATCAGCGAGTACCGAAACCAAAATATCGGTACTGGTACTCGATACAGAAAAAACAATATCGTTGCATCCCTACCTGTAAGATTTTCATCTGTACATGTTGAGGGAAATGAAAACATTAAAGTGAAGTATACAATCTCAGTATATGTACTATTAGAAGTTAGGAATTGATTCTTTTGGTATAAAGACTATACTCAAAAAAAAAAACCTTCTTGTTTTGCTCAGATGCCTAGGAAGCCAGCTTGTGAAAGTGATGACAATATCAAACTCATCTGTGCTGCAAGGGAAAATATTACTACAGGTCAAACAATAGCAGTTCCCTCAGACAAAGTATGGGTAGACTTGTGTCAACAATTAAACAACAAAATGTCACCCAAAAGCCTTTATACATTTGTAAAGACAAACCGACACAATATATGGCAAGTCCTTGGTCTATGCAAAGATGTCAAAGATATTGATGAACAAATGTCCAACGGTGACAGCTCAGAAGGTGCAGATAGTCATTCATCAATTCAGTGTTATGACATTCAGTTTGAATTCAGTCTCTCTTTTCAAAGATGGCTAGGAATCTGGCCTGAGAAAATAATTTACAATGACAAATGCATGTACACTGGAAAAAGAGAATACACCATCTTAACCACTTCCCGACGGCCGTACGACTATATACGGCCGCAGGGTGGTTCTACTTCTGTGGGAGGCCGTGTTTTTACGGCCGCCCCTTTCCTCGTTTCCCGAGCGCGCATCGGGGAACTTCTGTTCTGGCCGTGTCCCTTGGACACAGCCAATTACAGAGCGCGGTAAATAGCCAATCACAGCGGCTATTTACAGCGCGATCTGTGCGGCCAATGAGAGATGATCTCAAATGTAAACATATGAGATCATCTCTTGTTGCCGGCTCTCCCTCCTCACACAGAGACAGCGCGTGTGAGGAGGGAGAGATAATCTGTGAGTTACAAAAGTGTTACAAAGTTACAAATCAGTCCCCAATCAGTGCCCAATCAGTCCCCAATCAGTGCCCAGTGCCACCATTACTACCTGTGCCACCTTTGCCACCAGTGCCTATCTGTGCCAACCAGTGCCACCTGTGCCACCAGTGATCAGTGCCGCCTCAGTGCACAGCAGTGCGTATCAGTGCCCACCTGTGTCACCAGTACAACCAGTGCCACCAGTGCCCACCAGTGCCCACCTGTGATCAGTGCCGCCTCAGTGCACATCAGTGCGTATCAGTGCCCACCTGTGCCACCAGTACCACCTGTGCCACCAGTACCAACTGTACCACCAGTGCCCACCTGTGATCAGTGCCCACCTGCCGCCTCAGTGCACATCAGTGCCCACCAGTGCCCACCTGTACCACCAGTGCCCACCTGTGCCCACCTGTGATCAGTGCCCACCTGTGATCAGTGCCACCTCAGTGCACATCAGTTCGTATCAGTGCCCACCTGTGCCACCAGTACCACCAGTGCCCACCTGTGATCAGTGCCCACCTGCCGTATCAGTGCACATCTGTGCGTATCAGTGCCCACCCGTACCACCAGTGCCACCAGTACCACCTGTACCACCTGTGCCCACCTGTGATCAGTGCCCACCTGTGATCAGTGCCGCCTCAGTGCACATCAGTGTGTATCAGTGCCCACCTGTGCCACCAGTACCACCAGTGCCCACCTGTGATCAGTGCCCATCTGCCGTCTCAGTTCACATCTGTGCCACACACCTGTGAAGTCACCAGCAACCATGTCAAAACTTTGCTTTTCCGCCGATGAAATTATTTCCACGGCTGACGAGAGCAACGGGGAGCTCTCTTCTTCCGATTCCCATTTGGATTCCGATTCGGATGTAAACTATGAACCAGTCTACAGCAGTGGAACAGCGACAGGCTCAGAGGGGGAAGATAGTCAGCCCGCCAAAAGAAGGCGCTCTGGTGAGGAGGCAGTGGCATCCACCAGCACTGTCATGCCATCCACCAGCACCGTCATTCCATCCACCAGCACCGTCATTCCATCCACCAGTACCATCATGCCATCCACCAGCACCGTCGTGCCATCCACAAATACCGAAGTGCCATCCACCAGCACCGAAGTGCCATCCACAAATACTGAAGTGCCATCCACCAGCACCGCAGTACCTCGGCAACAAAGGCCAAGGACCCATGCAAGCCTTCCCTATGCCCTTCAGTACCCCTTGTGGCTTCCTCCAAATTCCGGAGAAGCCAACATTCCCCCTTTCACTGCCCAGCCAGGAGTCCAGGTGGACACGGAAAATTTTCCCCAATTAATTTTTTTGATTTATTTTTAACTGAGGAACTGCTATCTAACATTGTGGCCCAGTGCAACTTATATGCCCAACAATTCATTTCCAACAATCCAACATCTTCTTATGCCCGTCCCTTCGAGTGGAGAGACCTAACAGTGGAGGAGTTTAGGATTTTTTTAGGCCTCACCTTTTGCATGGGACTCAACCCAAAAAATGAAACGCATTCCTTTTGGTCCAAACACCCCATTTATCATATGCCAATCTTTTCTGCAACTATGCCCAGATCCCGATATTTCATGATCATGAGGTTCCTCCACTTCAACGATAACACCCAGTGCCTTCCCCGAAATCACCCAAATTTTGACAGGCTTTTCAAAATTCGCCCCTTATTAAATTATTTTTCTGAATTATTCCCCCAAATATATACCCCGGAACAACACATATGTGTAGATGAGTCCCTCGTTAAATTTTGTGGCCGACTGAAAATAAAGCAGTTTATTCCCAGCAAAAGAGCCCGCTATGGGGTGAAGGTTTACAAGCTATGTGAACGAGCCACAGAGTACCTGTACTCCTTATTGGTCTACGAAGGGAAGGACACCCAGCTGAATCCCCCCGATTGCCCAGACTACTTGGGAACAAGTGGAAAAGTGGTTTGGCAACTTATCAACCCCCTACTTGGTAAAGGATACCACTTGTATGTGGACAACTTTTATACCTCTCTTCCCCTGTTCCACAACCTTCATCGGAAGCAGACCCCAGACCCCAAGAACAGGAAAGGCTTTCCTCAAAGCCTTGTGAATAAGAAGCTGAGGAAAGGGGAATCGGCAAGTCTGCGCAACAAGGAGGTTCTTGCAGTGAAGTGGAGGGACAGAAGGGACGTATACATGTTGTCTTCCATCCACAACAATTCGTTTGTAGAAACCCGCAGAAGGCGTGGCACCACCATCCAAAAGCCAACATGTATCCGGGACTACAATTCGTTCATGGGGGGGGGGTCGACTTTAACGACCAAATGTTGGAACCATACCTTGCCACAAGACGCACGTACCATTGGTACAAAAAAGTAGCTATTTATTTTTTTCAATTGGCCGTCTACAATTCCTATATCATTTATCATAAGTCCACCCAAAAACCCCTACCCTTCCTTGGCTACCAGGAGGAAATCAACACTTCCCTGATATTCCAGAACGACCTACCCCAAAACATTCGATCAGATGTTCTAAGTCGACTCTCCGAACGTCATTTCCCAGATAAAGTCCCTACAGCCCCACAGCAACAGGCTGACGAGGTAAAAAAAAAATGCAAGGTGTGCGCCAGTGAAGGAGTCAGGCATGACTCAGTTTATCATTGTGTTGATTGTCCTTCCCAACCAGGCCTCTGTGTAACTGACTGTTTTTGCCGTTACCATACTAAACTAAATTATTAATTTAGTATGGTAAACGTAATCCTCCGTTCCTGCCTTCACACACCTATACACTCCTTATGCCACTGCCTGCCCTGTAACTGACCCCGGCTTGTTTTTTGACCACGATTCTGCCTAACGATTCTGTAATACCTCTGCCTGATCTGGAATTGACCCTGGACTGTTTTTCGACCATTCTTCTGCCTAACGATTCTGTAATGCCTCTGCCTGATCTGGAACTGACCTCGGACTGTTTGACCATGTTTTTGCCTGCCTCATGGACTGATCTTGTACCCTGCTACTGGACTAGTGAGATTCAACACAGGGGTCTCACATATGTGAGGGGCTCCAGAAAAGTTTCTCTGGATGAAGAAAACATTTTTTTTGTTTTCACATCCTAGATTAGGGTCTGGTTGCCCGGAGGCTTCAAAGAGATTTGGATGGGAGAATCCTCTACCCCTGTCCCCATTCTGTCCTGAACGAGGCCCTACTTCTGCCTGCTGCCTGTAGGACCTATGCCATCATGCCTCTGCCTGTTGCATAAACTGACCACCTGCACTAACCCTGACGGGACAGTTTCCCTGCCTGGACGTGGCTGACCAAGTCCCTGCCTGCTGCCTGGACCAGTGCTATCCTGCTGTGTAAAACAGCGCTACTATTACCAAGGTAATCTTTCGTTTACGCTTTGCTCAGCATAATGTATTTTGGGGTGTAATTCTTGGTATGTGCATGCTATGTGTCTCTGGAACACCTGACGGTGTTCCTTGCATGTTGGATCTCTGTATGTGGTCAGGCTGTGTAGAAGTCTCACACATGTAGTATCATTGTACTCAGGAGGAGTAGCAAAATGTATTTTGGGGTGTCATTTTTGCTATGTACATGCTATGTGTTGGAAATATCTTATAAATGGACAGCTTTGTGTAAAAAAAATGCGTTTTCATTTTTTTTACACATATTCCAAAAACTGCTGGGAAAAAAATAAACCGTTCAAAAGACTCATTATGCCTCATATATTATACGTTGGGGTGTTAGCTTTCCAAAATCGGGTCACTTTGTGGGTAATTCCATTGTCCTGGTGTTCCAGGTCCTTCAAAAGTGTAATAGGTAGTCAACTAGTTAGATGTGCAATTTATGCTCCTAAAACCCCCGATGGCGCCCCCTGCATTTTGGGCCTCTGTATGTGGCCAGGCAATGAAAAAGCCTCACACATGGGGTATTGTTTTACTCAGGAGGAGTAGCAGAATGTATTTTGGGGTGTCATTTGTGGTATGCACATGCCATGTGAGAGAAATAAGCTATTACAATGACAATTTTTTTTTTTTTTTTTAATATGAAAAATAAAAATCTTAATTTTGCAAAGTATTCTGGGAAAAAATGACAACTTCAAATAACTCACCATGCCCCTTACTAAATACCTTTGAATGTCTACTTTCCAAAAAGGGGTTATTTGGGGGGCATTTGTACTTTCCTGGCTTGTTAGGGTCTCAAGAAATGAGATAGGCCTTCAGTACATCAGGTCTGATCAGATGTGACAATTTTTTATGATTTGCACTATAGCTTGTAGACTCTAAAACCTTCACACAGACCAAATAATTTCCAAAAAATTGGGGTTATTTTTATCAGAGACATGTAGCAGTATAAATTCTGGCCAAAATTTATGAAGAAAAATTTATAATTTGCAAAATTTTATCACAGAAACTAAGAAAAAAAACATTTTTTTTCAAAATTTTCGGTCTTTTTTCATTAATAGAGAAAAAAAAAAGAAAACCCAGAGGTGATCAAATACCACCAAAAGAAAGCTCTATTTGTATGAAAAAAAGGACAAAAAATCATTTGGGTACAGTGTTGCATGACTGAGTAATTGTCATTCAAAGTGTGAGAGCGCTGAAAGCTGAAAATTGGTCTGGTCAGGAGGGGTGTTTAAGTGCCCAGTAAGGAAGTGGTTAAAACCTGGTGCATGGACTCACATCTTGAATGAAGAGATCTGGAAAAATATCAAGTCATCATGCACACTTAAATTCAAACGGGCAAAAATGTATCCAAATGTTGCATCTTGCTACATAGATATAATAGGGTGCTGCACTGAGTGTAATGCACAGCTATCCATAACAGTTGACAACATACCAGAGATTGGCAAACCAGTATTGCTTAAGTGCATGATCTGCAAAATTGATGAGTCTCCACACAGGAAAATCGAAACGCAAATTATCAGGAGATTTGAGAAGAAGAGTGTCAAAAGAACTCTAGGAAGGACGGAAACAAGCACATGTATGGCGGGCAGCTGAGGCCCACAGTTATGGATATTGGTGACCCTGAGCCAAGTCCGCTACCAAATCTGGCAACATTACGAAAAGCCAAACAAGAGATGGGTGACAAAGAGCTAGGCCATAAGGACCCAATCCTTTCATTACAACTCTTTAAATACAGTGTTCCCCATAATGGAAGCATACACAACATAGGCTTGGATAAGTTTTTTTTGCCATTACTGGACCCCATCCCAAATGCAAGTGTACCAAACGAAGTCAAAGAACATAGGCTCCTATGTGAGTTTTGATGCAACAGGTTCAGTTGTGAGAAAACTAAAGAGACCTGTTGACATTTCAGGACACATCTTTTTGTATCAAGGAGTTTTAAGTTCACTTGGAGATCATGTCCCAGTAGTGCAGATGCTTTCTGAGAGCCATACTATCAATTCCATAGCCCAGTGGCTGACAGAATGGAAACAAGCAGGTGCTACCGTTCCAAAGGAAGCAGTCTGCGATTTCTCCCTTGCTTTGCTTGGAGCACTAGTTAGGGCCTTCACCTCTTACCCAGACTTGAAGACCTATATAAATGAGTGTTTTGGAGTGCTGACCAGAAATAACTCCTCAAACCTGCCTCCTTGCTTCATGAGAATTGATGTTGCACACTGCATCAAGCTCATTAGCCGATGGGAATGCCTACGACAAAAAGGAAACAGAGTGAGGGAATTCTACCTCAGAGCAATGGCACAACTTCTCCAATCAAATTCACTGGATGATGCAAGGGAGCTCATTCATTCAATTTCAGTAGTTGCATTTAGCGAATCAGAAGGGATTGATGACAGAGGCATACCAGTGATATCTGAGACATGCAAGACTCAACTGAAGAGAAGTATCGCAGAGGGATGTCTCTTGCCTAGTGTCACTCAAGATGATGATTTAGTAGAGATGAGCAAACAGGAAAATGAGACAACTCAAACAGACCTGAAAATATGGGTAACATAAATTTGTGAAAGGAGTAAGATGCTTGCTGCAAATCATGGTGACTGAGATAACTTACATTTCCTTCCAGAGCTCATCCCTAATGTTATAAGAATGGCATGTTACCTTCCGCTTTGGACAGCTGTGATGGTCCCACACTTCAAAAGTGTGAACATAACAGCAAGCTCTGCAAATGTTGAGGCTGAATTTAAAAATATAAAACATGGTCTCTTCAAACATGAATGCCTGCCTATCAGAATTGACCGTTTTGTGATTTGTCACCTTGAATTCATGGAAGGCAAAATGAGGCTAAATTTCTTCTGCACCAATAAGGAAAACAGATTACAGTGAAGAAAATAGTGAAAAGAATGATAAAATAAATAACTGTGAGGAGAATCCACAAATTAATGTAAAAGTAAAAGAAGAAACTAGAATGCAAGAGGAGCATGTTGAGAACTGGAAAGGCCTCAGGTCTCGTACACACGGCCAAGGAACTCGATGTGCCAAACACATCGAGTTCCTCGGTCAGTTCAGCCATGAAGCCGCCGAGGAGCTCGGCGGGCCGAGAGCTCCCATAGAACAACGAGGAAATAGAGAACATGTTCTCTATTTTCTCGCCGAGGTCCTCGTCGGCTTCCTCGGCCGAAAGTGTACACACGGCCGGGTTTCTCGGCAGAATTCAGCCAGAAACTCGGTCGGAAGCTGAATTCTGCCGAGGAAACTGGTCGTGTGTACGGGGCCTCAGTGTTCCTCCAAAAAAAAAAAACTATCCTACCTCACTCCTTGCTCTGAGTGGTTGCATATGGACACAAACCTACAAAGAAAAAAAAAGGTAAAAGTTTTGAAAAGCGGCAACCACTTAGCTAAAGTACCTATAAAAATAAACAAAATGCTTGTAAGTGTCATTAATACCTGTGTGTTTGATTCCCTTTGCCAATGTCTTTGCTGTGCATTCTGTGACAGTGGATCATTCTGCAATTATGTCAACAAAGAGCACAGAAATATTGACATTTTTGAATTGGTGATTACCATTGTGACTAAGGGAGTGGGAAAGGACACTTATGCAATGAGGGCCAAAATAATGTCAGAAATATTTGAATGTGATGAGCTGAAGTCAGGTGTGAAGCAGGTGAATGCTGAGTGCAATGTTGCGTAAATAATCACATCAACAATGAAGCAGGTACCAAGTGCAACAAATACCTCCAAATGTAGTTCTGAGTATTGTGAGAGAAATACAAGTTCTTCAAGGGTGATCCCTCTCCTGCCAGTCAATGAAGATATTTAAAAAAATGATGGAATGAGAAAAATTCAGATAGCACTGGAAGATGGGCTACATCTAAATCTGTCCAAATGTCTGAAGCCATTACTGTCACCTCAAGAGTGCCCAGAGAATGGGAAAGGAAAGCAAGTAGCCATTTAGACTCTCCTTTCCTTTCCTTATGGGTCCACGGCATGGGCAGCTAGTTTAATTTAGTTAAAGATAGGGGTCATTGAGGGGTCAGGCTTTAGGTCAGAAAGTCAGTCAGTTTAAATGGATATAAGGAGTTAGGGGTTAATGTTGATTATTAAGTGAGAACAGCTGGGTCAGTGGGTTCTGGAGGCTAGGGTAGACTAGAGCAGTGAAAGAAGCCAGCAAAAGACTTCAGACCCTCAGGCCATTAATTGATACAGCAGCTACTATGATTTAACGTTTGTGACGCTGCTGACTCCTGTACTGGGATCCCTGGAGAAATTAAAGGCCGAGGCTGGGTTATAGTCACCTGCTTTTGATTTCTTACCTTCTGGTAAGAGGCTTTAATTTTCAGGTGGAGGAATTTCACATACTGCATGCATGTCACCGGGTGTTGGAGGAATTTACATCCATCGTTACATCATTGAGTTATATTATATGGAACTTGTGTCATCGCACTGCCAAGTGCATTTTAGACCTCCGCACAAGAGCTCATAGACTTTTTCCATTGCTATCATTTCCATCTGCAAAAGTGGACTTGTATTACCATTTCTTGGCGCGGCTTTTTGCTTTTTAAGACTAGAGCAGTGGTTGGTTAGCAAAGGTCAGGTGGTTCAGGGAAGGTTCTGGAACCCAGTCTGGGGCCTATATAGGGGCCTGGTTCCGTTTGGACCTGGCTGCCTGTTTTACCATTGACCCAGCCGGAGGAGCTCCCCGCCTGCATCATCACTATGGAAGCCCTGCTACACCAACTACTGACCAGAGCGGAACATGCGGGTGGAGAAGAGTGGATACGCCACTGTTTATCCCTACCTATGGATCCCCAGCAAGCCGTCGTCAGCAACGTGGTTCCGGAGTCGGCAGCGGGTCCCAGCGGAGCGGTCTCACCCCAGCAGCAGCCATGCCAGCCGGATGGAGCAGCGTGCCCAGCGGTCGCCTTCTCTGAGTTCGCGAGGACAGATGACGTCGGTGAAGAGGACGGCGCAGAGATGAGATCCAGCAAGCAGAGGTGGTCCCTTAGGAGGAGCTCAAGTCCCGCTCCACCCAGGTCCAGCAATGGTGGCCTGGATGTTTTTTCTTTTCCTTACAGGGAGCAGAGCCAGATCCCAGCAGCGCCCCCGTTGGGGCGCGGACGGAGGAGCAGGAGCGCGGCGACGCCAGCCAGGGAGATGTCACCGGAGTCTGCGACATCTGGGAGCAGCCAAACAGCCCGCAGAGGCGGCAGAGGAGGTCGCAGGGGGACAAGCCCGCCTACACAGCGCAAAGAGCATCAAGCCGACAGTATACCTGTGAGGTGCCAGCAGCCCCTGGAGTTCGTCCTGCTCAGGGTGCAGGGGGTGAGTGCTTTACAGTATCTCAATTGTCTAATCTTTCTGCATCAATTGATCAATTGTTAACTGTTATGAGAGCTAAGTTTACCTCAGAAGCTAAAGAATCTGGAGTCTGGTCAGCGGACCTCCTTCCTATGTCTCAGCCTGTCTGTATGATGCCAAAGGATTGTACAGCTAAAAGCATATCAGAATGCAGTGTAAAAGAATGCATGCCTTGTCTCCTGTCACCTCTGGGTTTTCATTTAAATTTAAGTATGAAGGAAAAAATCTGGAGGGAGGAATTTATTGATTTATTTTTGCACAATTCTTCCTCCTGCTTCCAGGGATATTCAAAGGTCTGATAGGAGGGATGAGAAGTCTGATGAGCGGAAACCAGTGATTAAGTCCTTTTATGTTTGGTTACAGGCTTTTCTCATCTATGTGTAGAAAAGTGATTTTCGCGCCAAAAGAATTTATACTAAAAGTGTGGGATAAATGAAGACGTACTAACGAAACGATCGTCGGCGGCGCAGCCTGGTCACTTTTTTGAATCTGATCCCCCTCCTGCATTCGGCTGTTAGCAAGGACACCTGACGGATTTGTGCCGACACGGAAGTAGAGGCTGGTGCCTCCGTATCTGAGCATGCAGACCTAGTGCCGGGTTGGGCACTTGTTAGTGTAAGTGGCCACTTGGCCCTGCTTTGTTTTTAAATTTTTTATCATAATAAACCGGTTGCACTATGAGTTGTTCTCTGCCTTTTCATGTCCCATCTGCCTAATTTCCTGGAGAGAGATAGCCTGTGACACCAGTGGAAGACGCACCATATGTTTGCAGACATTATTCTGCTTATGCGATTTTGGCTTTCTTTTAACTAAGCAAGCCCTATCGCTCTGGTAAGAGTCCATTTTATCAGCACTTCTCGGGTGTCAACTCTTAAAGTGGTGGAAGAATTTAATTGTATGCACATGATTCAAAGAAGATTGCATGCTTCTCTGTCAAGTTGATTTGTTGCCATTTGGGAGAATGCCAATTATCACTCTAAGAGTGCATGGACAGTGCTTATAATATATTTTTTTCTTTGGACTTTTTTTGCTTTTTTGTTTTGATTTTCTGGTTTTGGGAGCACTTTTTTTCATATTGTGTTTCACATATATATTGTTCACCTTTATATCCATCAAATGGTTATTGGCACTATATATTTTTATGTATTCAAGATCTAGTTGCTGCATATATCACCTCACGCAGTTCCTGCTGTTAGGGCCTGAATTGCATTTATTTATTCACATTTGCGCATATACTTTAGTTAGTGTATGTTCTCTTCTGATACACTTTATAGTTAGCCTACGGCTATAGCGCCCCCTATCACTCCATTATTTTTCTCATCTATGCCAGCATATTATGTGAGAAGTACCCTGAGAAAAGCCCCATATTATTCCAGTACATTGACATAATTTTAGAAGCTTATAGGAGCTTCAGAGGTTTAGCATGGTTAACATATGATTAGGCTTTCAGGCAAAAGCTGGCAGTCCGATCGTCATTACAATGGGGATCGAAGGATGTTGGTCTCTGGCTTAATTAATTTTTGCCTCAAAAACAGTTTTTCTCCCGGCCAGGTGCAGCCGCAGCTCCTCAGCCGACGGCGAATAGTGCATATAAGAAGGGCCTTTGCTACGCCTTCAATGACTCCCATTGTAAATGGTTAAATACATGCAAATACAAACATGAATGCGCTTTTTGTGCAGGTAATCACCCAATTTCAAAATGTTTCCGGAAACTACAGGCAAACACAAGAGAAGGTTTTCCTAAAAGCAGCTACCCCAGTGATGCTACCCCAGTAATGCTCTCAAACATGCTCCCTTGGTTGCAAATATACCCAAACCAGCGGATGGTTTTGCTGCTAACTAGGGTTTTTTCAGAAGGTTTCCCTTTGCCACAGTTTGATGGGAAGGGTTGCACAATAGTAAAAAAATTAAAATCTGTCAATGATGCACCCTGGTTGGTAAGAGCAAAGCTTTTAAAAGAGGTAAAAGCAGGTAGGATGGAAGGCCCTTTTGACCACCCCCCCTTTATGAACTTTAGAGTTTCTCCATTAGGTTTGGTTCCTAAAAAAGAGCCTTTTGAGTTCCGTTTGATCCACCACTTATCATTTCCGTTTGGCAGTTCCCTCAATGATCAAATTGATTCGGATGACATATCCGTATCATATGCTTTATTCGACTTGGCGATCGACAAGCTTTGCATACTAGGGAAGGACGCATTAATGTCCAAAGCAGACATACAATCAGCATTTTGTTTACTCCCGTTGCACTCCGAGGGTTTTAATTCCTTGGGGATTTATTTTGAAAAAAAAAATTACTTCGATAAAGCATTGCCTATGGGTTGTTCAATTTCTTGTTTTTATTTTGAAGCATTCTCAACTTTTTTGGATTGGGTGGTTGGCACGGTAGCAGGTTCCGATCAGTTGATTCATTATTTAGATGACTTTTTATTCTTGGGTCCAGGGGGTTCATTGGATTGCGCAACCCTGCTGGCAGCATTCACGCAGGTATGCAGCCATTTCGGGGTCCCTCTGGCCCAGGATGTTTTTCCCACAACATGCATAGATTTTTTAGGGATAACTATAGATTCTGCCAACATGGAATTCAGGTTGCCAGATGACAAAATCTACAGCTTATCACAGCTGCTGAATTTATTTCTTAGGAAGAGTAAAGTGATGCTAAAAGAGTTGCAATCCCTCCTAGGTCAGTTAGCCTTTGCTTCCAGAGTCTTACCCATGGGTAGAGTGTTTTCTCGTAGGCTTTACGCAGCAATGTCAGGTCTTAAGAACCCAACAGCACACATTAGGCTTACAACTGACATCAAACAAGACCTTTCAGTATGCTTGAAGTTCTTGGAGAATTTTAATGGTAAGACATTATGGCAACAAGAATTTATTCTAGGCAGCAATTTTCTCCTAGAAACTGATGCAGCTGGTTCGGTTGGTTTCGGGGCAGTTTGGGGGAACCACTGGTGCGCAGATTCTTGGCCTGACAGGTGGGTTACGCATGGTTTTTCCAAAAACATTGTTCTGTTGGAATTATTCCCAGTGATCGTAGTACTAGAAGTATGGGGAAAATTTTTCTCAAATAGGAGGATATTGGTGAGTACGGACAACAAAGGAGTTTTGTTTGCAGTGAACACATTATCATCTAAATCCCCGCCGGTAGTTTCTTACTTGCGTCATTTGGTGCTTCTCTGTTTGAAATTAAACATCTGGTTGAATGCTAAATACATTCCTGGCAAGACTAATAACACTGCTGATGCTCTTTCTCGCCTGCAGATGGACCGGTTTTTCAAGTTGCTCCCAGGGGCAGATCCAGTGGGCTCTAATTTAATGTTGCAGTGCTTTAAAAACTCTGTGGCTCTCTCTACATGGAAAAGCTATGTTTCATCTTGGTTTTTGTGGTCAACCTTTTTGGCTTCCTTACAGCTTTCTGTGTCAGACTACTCAGGAGATTTAGTATTATTGTTTCTGGGTTCTCTGATCCAGAGGCGCCTCTCATGGTCCCACATTAGTAAGACACTCTCTGGAGTTTCCTTTTTCTTGCGTCTTTTCCATCTGCCTCCTTGCCATAGTTTTTTCTCAATCAGGCAGATTTTGAAGGGGTATAGGAAGGGTTCTTTCAGGAAGGATGCAAGGTCACCAGTTACCCCAGCCATTTTATCACAGCTTTGCGCAGCTACTTCAGCCGTTTGTTTTTCAGAGTATGAAGCAATTTTATTCAGTGCTATTTTTGTTATCACGTTTTTTGGTGCCTTTAGAATCTCCGAATTACTTCCGTCATCCAAGAACAACGCCTCGGGAATCTTATTGTCCGAGGTATCTTTTGTGGAGGATAATTTAAGATTGTTTGTAAGGTACAGCAAACAGATTCATTAGGTGTAGGAGCATGGATTTCTCTGAAAAGGTACGCAATGGTCGAGATT
Organism: Rana temporaria; assembly: GCF_905171775.1. Taxonomy (NCBI): domain Eukaryota; kingdom Metazoa; phylum Chordata; class Amphibia; order Anura; family Ranidae; genus Rana; species Rana temporaria. The sequence continues at coordinate 70,371,050 of NC_053500.1, read as the reverse complement.
TGCCCGATAGTTAGGCTACAGGAGTATTTGCGGATCCGCCCGCCAAATAATGTTTTATTGTTTATCCACAGGGATGGTTCCCCGGTATCTGTTTACCAATTGTCATCGGTCTTAAAAAAGTGTATTTCACGTAGTCGTCTTGGTGAGGTCAAGATTACGTCTCATTCATTTCGAATCGGAGCAGCCACGGAGCCCGCTAGGATTGGTCTTGAAGAGAGTGCTATTAAGAGAATTGGGAGGTGGAAATCGGATGCTTTTAAGCTATACATTCGCCCTTATTAATGTATTAATTTATTTCAGGTGTTCAGCGGTCTGTTTGGATCGTAGGCCATTCTTTTATTTTTTGGGCACAGAAGAGAGCAGCAAGCAGGACATACTCTGAGAACCTGGGCTTGGACCCTTCTACTTTCAGCATCAATTGGTATGGTCGCAGAGGAATGTTATGGGATGATTTGATTTTTGAGTTGGGCAGGTTGTACGCACATTTTCCTCCTCCAGACATAATGGTTCTTCACATTGGGGGTAATGATATTGGTAGGTTGAGAATGTACGATCTAATTAATAATATGAAGGATGCCTTTTAAGTTTTTGAAATTGGTTTCCCCGGATACAGTTTTAATTTTTTCCGAGTTAATTCCACGATTGCGTTGGTTGGAATCTGCAGTTTTCAGACCTTTAGAGAAAGTGCGTAAGCGAATTAATAAGGCTATTGAGAAGTTCTTGGCCTCCGGGTTGGGTTTTTCCTGTAGGCATTTTGAATTGGAGGGTGGTTGTCCGGGCCTTTATAGGACAGATGGGGTACATCTGTCAGATATTGGCCTGGATATTTTTAATATGAATCTTCAAACATGCATTGAGGCGGCCGCGGTCTGGGGTGTTGGGGACAGAAGGGGGGGCTGATTGCCCCTCCCCTTCTGTCGTTTGGGAGAATTGCAAATACATTTCAACTGTGATGTTAAAACAGCTCGAGTCTCAGTGGCTGGGCTGTGGATGGTGATGGAAAGTTAATCGATGGACTTATATACATTTATGAGTATGTTATATGATTTTATGAATTATTACCTTGTTTATTAAAACCAGTGAATCAGGCCGTGGCCAAAATAAATTCCAAAGTATATATATGAATTTAATATATGGATTGTTGTGCTTTAATCTTTAATAAACATTTGAAAGATTTCCGTTGTAGTTTGTTTATTCCTCTTTGCATGTTTGGTTTTGGGGTGTATGCATAATGCCTGTGGTCCCATGGGAAAGGAAAGCGAGTAGCCATTTAGGCTCTCCTTTCCTTATGGGTCCACGGCATGGGCAGCTAGTTTAATTTAGTTAAAGATAGGGGTCATTGAGGGGTCAGGCTTCAGGTCAGAAAGTCAGTCAGTTTAAATGGATATAAGGAGTTAGGGGTTATTGATTATTATTATTGATGTTGATTATTAAGTGAGAACAGCTGGGTCAGTGGGTTCTGGAGGCTAGGGTAGACTAGAGCAGTGGGGTGCCAACTTCACACAGGTGAACAATGTGGCACAATATCTTTTCTACATGGAAGTTCCATTGGAAGTGGACCCACCAGCCAGAAACAACTGTTGAATTCTTCTAACAGCTTGAAGTATCTGGAACCAGCAAGTCCAACTACCACTCTCAACTATCTGGACAGAGTTCAGAAGATTAAAAGACACGTCGCATCAGCACCAAGATTCATGGAGGATTCTTCTTTGAAACCAGCTACATAAAGATTTACTTTACATCATTTTTTTTTTTAACCACTTCCATACCGGGGGGCTTGCAGTGCGGCGATCAGGGATAAGGCGTGTCCCTGGGGATGAAGCCCATCCCCGATCAGTATAAAAAGAAAATCATTCTTGAAAATAAAATAATTTTTTAAAAAATAAAATTTTGGGGGGAAAAAATGATTTTTTTAAATAAAATAATTTTTGAAAAAAAAAATGTTTTAAATTTTTTTGGGGGGAAAAAAAAAATAGTTTGATTAAAACATTAAAATATATATATATATATATATATATATATATATATATCTTTTGAAAGAAAAATCAGTTTAGTGTCAGATTTTCGAACAACCTTTAAATATTCCACATCTTTCATACATTAGTGGTGTTAAACTTTTTAAATGAAATGCATGCTTATTTTCCTTCCAACTATTCTGATTTTTTTTTTAATTATTTAAAAAAAAAAAAAAATGTAAAAAAAATATTCAGTTTACTATCAGCTTTTCAAAAACCTTTAAATATTCCACATCTTTCATACATTAGTGGTGTTAAAATTTTTTTAAATGAAATTCATGTTTATTTTAAAACCATTCCTACTTTTCCAACTATTCTCACTTCTTCAACTTTTTCTTATAGATTAAAACTATTCATCCAGTTAGCTTTAAAATTCAGTATTCCCACACATTTTCTGCAGGAAATGCATTTTCTAGTTGTAGCAAATACTTCAAATATTGACAAGGCCGAGATAAAGGAACTTGTTGAAGAGGCCATGATTGCGTATGAAGACCTGGAGCACCCAAGTTTGGTCAGGTCTCGTCAGTTTTGCACATGTTTTGAGGCCAGGGGAAGCATGGTCCATATTAAAACCTAGCTTTATTTAAAGAATGCATTATAAAACTACATATCATCATTCATGGCTTACAGATCCGAAGATGAAGGGACCACCACTGTAGCAGCAGAGGTAATGGAGATCGGAGGAGCAGCCAAGGTAAAAAAAACAATATATTGTAATGCATCTCTGGTATTCATACAGTATGCCTGATATATGAACATGTATTGTACCCCTCCTTCCAATCCCTTAGCACGTACAGTCGTCAGAGCCTAGAAAAGGCAGGACGGGGAATGAGAGTGGGGGAGTGAGATGATAGTTTTCCTTTGTTTTCTTTCTCTCATTCTCCACTAATATATAGAAAACATTCATTTAATGCCATCCCCGATTGATGTATGGATTATATAGAAGCTGTATTTCTCATTTTTTCTTCCCTTTTTTTTTTAAGGGATTACATTGTTCTATATATCTTTAGTCAATGATAGCAGGTCAGTGGTGAGTCGCTAGGCCTCAACTCACTCCTTAGATTGACGTTTGGTCGTCCTGGGGTGTGAGTTTGTAGCCCTCTTTATGGGCTATTCTAAATGAGTGAAGGGAGGGGGACATTGCCTTCCCTTTACTCAGGGCCATCGTTTGGCCCTATAATGTTCTGGTTTATCCTGATTCATTTTTTTTTTATATTCTTTTTCTTTGTCCTTTTCTGTCTTCCTTGATCTTTCTTCTTCTATAGCCTACCTGCCAATTTTTGCTCATATTGGGATGAGGTTAATGATGCGGTTTTATGGCTCATCAAATACTTATTTCTCCTATGGTCTTGATTATGAAACCATCACACCCCTATTATACTCAATGCTTGGGATCCATACTATTCTAATACATGGCTGGTTCGGTTAGTTCTCCATCTTCCCTTAGTGTTATTTCTCATAACACACAGGGGTTGAACTCTCCAATCAAAAGGAGAAAAGCATTGCAATACTATAAGACCATTCATGTTGATGTAGTACTTCTTCAAGAAACTCACTTTCCAAGGCGGTACACCCCCTCATTCTTACATGAAAACTTCCCTACATTCTATTTATCCAAAGCTGAAAATAAAACCAAAGGTGTAGCTGTATTGTTCTCCAAACACTGCAATTTTACCTTGGCTAAAGAGTATGTTGATCCGGAAGGCAGGTTTGTCCTGGTTAAGGGCACGATTGATGGAAACTTATACACTTTCATTTCCTACTATGCCCCAAACAAGGGACAAAAATCTTTTTTTGACAATTTATTTAGGTCACTTCAGTCTTTAATGGAGGGAATCATAATTATGGGTGGGGATTCCAATTTGGCCTTTGATACAGGACTAGATAAATCTGGTCCATCAAAGACTAAATTGATCAGACCAACCAAGGCCAGCACACAAATAGCTCGCTTAATTCACCAATCCGGATTGTCGGATATATGGAGGGAACTAAATCCGTCAGCGAAGGATTATACACACTACTATAATCCCCACCGGTCGTTTTCGCGGATAGATCATATCTTCTTATCTACTCATTATATCCCTAGCGCTATACGTTCATCTATAATAGATGTCCCATGGTCTGATCATTCTATGGTCGCATTGACATTGAAAAGGGTACACGCTAGGCAGAAGGTTTCTCATTGGACCCTTAATCAATCACTTTTGAAAAAACCCAATATAGCTATTGAAATTGAACAGGCCATAAAAGATTACTTTGAGGTTAATGATACTAACGAGATCTCCCCAGAAATATTGTGGGCTGCTCACAAGGTAACGATCAGGGGGAAACTAATACAGATAGCGGCCAGACAAAAAAGGATAAAGAGAATGGAAATAGAGAAGCTAGAACGTGAATTTACTACTTTAATCTCGCAACATAAAAGGGACCCTATCGGTTTTCCTACTTCTGCTTTAGACGCAGCCAGAACTGCTCTTAACCTTGCACTTACGGTTAGAGCGGATGAAGCCATTAAGTGGTCCGGGACTAAATTCTATCAATTGAGAGATAGAATTGGCCCGATGTTGGCCAATAAACTTTCTCCAAGATTTAGATCTAGGATCATTCCTAAGATTAAACATAACGATGGCTCCCTTACTCTAAATCCTCAAAAGGTGATGGAGTCCTTTCAAAATTTTTACTCAAGGCTTTATCATTCCGATGGCGGTTGTGACTCTAGCAGAATTACAGAATTCCTTGACGGCCTAGATCTCCCAAAATTATCGGATTTACATAGTAGCGAAATGGAAGCTCCTATAACGGTTGAGGAAATTGTGGGGGTTATTAAAGGGTTGAAGACTAACAAAGCACCCGGCCCTGACGGATTTTCGTCTCCTTATTACAAGAAGTTTTCGATCCTCTTAGCACCCTATCTTGCACGGTTTTTCAATGGTTTGTCCGAAGGTAATCCGATAGGCAGTGAACTTAATATGTCATACATTTCTGTAATTCCTAAACCTGACAAAGATCCCAGCTTAGTTGAGAATTAGACCAATATCTTTGATTAACAATGACCTAAAAATAATGACTAAAATAATGGCTAATAGACTCTCGAACTTCATAGGCCTATATATACATAAAGATCAGGTTGGTTTTATTCCTAATAGACAAGCCACGGATCAGATCAGGAGGGCGGTGGACTTAATCTCAATATTGCAAACTGGCTGGATTGGGAAAGACAAACAGGAAGGTATGCTTTTGTCAATAGATTTACAGAAAGCTTTTGATTCGGTTTCATGGTCGTATATGTTTTCGATTTTACAAAGGTGGGGTTTTGGTCCCAGGACTTTGGGTTTTCTAGCTGCTCTATACTCTTCACCTGAGGCCAAGATCCGACTGATGGGAATATATTCGGAGACTATCAAAATGAAAAGGGGTACTCGCCAGGGCTGTCCCCTATCCCCTCTGTTCGCTGTTGTAATGGAGTCTCTAGCTATAGCACTCAGGAATGACCCGAATATCAAGGGGATTAACTGTAACCGGAAGGAACATAAATGCGCTTTATTCGCGGATGATCTTCTGTTATTTATTACCTCCCCAGGCTCTTCTTTACCTGCTATATATACTCTATTAGATAACTTTTCTGAAGTTTCTGGTCTTAGAGTCAACATTGCTAAATCCAGGGCCCTTAATGTGTCACTCTCTGATTCAATAGTTTCCCTCATTCGGAAAAATTATGCTTTTTGCTGGAATACATCGTCCATTAAATATTTAGGTATTAATCTGACCTCGAAATTCGAAGATCTTTATCAGGCCAATTACCCTCCCATGTACAAAAAACTTGAAACGGATCTAGAAGAGTGGAGTTCACATAACATAGGTTGGATAGGACGGATAAGTTCCATTAAAATGACTCTCTTACCTAGGATCTTATACCTGTTCCGCTCACTCCCTATACCAATAAAGACAAACCATTTGAAAGCCTTCCAGAGCAAAATTACTAAATTTGTTTGGAAAAAGAAGAATCCACGTGTTTCTTCGAGATCTCTTTTTAATCTGCCTGAACAGGGTGGTTTTGGCCTTCCAAATTTACTGTGGTATTACAAGGCCGCTAGATTAGCTCAACTTTCGGATGTATACGTCCGAGGGGATAGACCAGATTGGGTATGTTTGGAGGAACAGGCTACTCCCTCTTACACATTAGAAGATTTACTGTGGGTTACTCCCAAAAGTAAACCTCCTATTATGTCACCAGCCCTCTCTCAAGCCATGGTACTGTGGGACTCCCTTAAGAAAGATCCTTCTTTGATTTCCAAGGGTCATCCTTTAGCCAATATATTTAGAGAACCTGACTTCACCTCTAAGGTAGAAGGGGAATCCTTCGAATGGTGGCTGGATAAGGGGGTGTACCACATTGGACGTTTCTTTTCTCGTTCAGGTCCCCATACCGAACAATATTTTGTGAAAAATCTAGGTCTTCCTCCCTCTGAAACAACGGGATTTTCTCATATTTATAATTATGCTACAAAGCTTTGGTTGGATGAAGCTATTTCGGGCTCTATGACAGCTTATGAAACTAGATGTGACCAAGCCATAGGAAGGAGAGGGGGGATTTCTATTATTTATAGATCACTTGCTGATAATAGTCAAAAATTACCACATATGATAGCCTGGGAGAGGGATCTTCAGATTGAATGGGATATAAAGGACTGGTATTCTAATTTTGTAAGATCTATAAAAGGAATTACTAATGTGTCACTTATAGAAGCAAATTTAAAGATTTTCACTAGATGGTACTTAGTGCCCTTGAGATTAGCAAATATTTATCCTTCTCAATCTCCTCTATGTTTTAGAGGATGTCGTGGGGTTGGTTCTATGATTCATATATGGTGGGAATGCCCGAAAATACGTAAATTCTGGAATATGGTCTTTCATATTATTAGATGGATAACTGGTTGTAATATTCATCAATCTCCATGGATTGCTTTATTAAATGGACTTATACCGCAAGCTCACGAGTCTACCAGGAAACTGATATTGTTTATCCTTGTAGGAGCTAGAATTTCTATAGCTGCTGCCTGGGAAAAGACATCTGTTTCGATATTGTATATGAAAAGAAAGGTGACTTGGATAATGGAGCAAGAGAAGAGGATAGGCTTGATGTTAGATTCTGACGACCAGTTCAATGAAATTTGGGGACCATGGTTAAAATACATGGGTATCATAAACAACTTATAGTTTATTAAGACGATTTACTGCTTTTTGTGATGTGGAATTGGCAGGTAGGCTCCCTTTTCTTCTCTCTACCTTTTTCTAAATTTCCGTTCTATATTTTTCTTTTTTTGGTTTTCTATATCTTTTTATCTTGATTAGAGTTCTTTACTCTATTTTTATTTTATTTGCTATCGTAAAAGTACATTCATTACATGATAGTGTTGTTTGAGGATTTAATCTTCTATATTCCTCCATATTTTACTTAGTCCATTCTGTTGGGACCTTTTGTCGCCATGAGTACTCTGAGAATTCCGGACTTGCCATATTTTTTTTTAAGTTATCGGGATCCATGGACTTACTCTTAAAAATGGTGTCAATTCCTCAGACGTTTTGTTACTTTGAAAGTTTAGTGATGCTTTAGGGTATAGTAAGGTTATTACAATGATCCGGAATTAACGAGTTGTCGGTCATGATATTAATCTTCTTAATTTTAAATTTTTTCATTAATCTACTTCTAATTCACAAAGTGAATATGCTCTATAATGAGTAAGTAGGGGGAAAAAGAGAGAAGACGGTGGGAGTATTAGGACAGGAGGTGGGGTTCTGCTCTTAGTGAAATGATTGGATTCTTACTAAGTTAAGGGGGTTATAGGAGGGTCATTTAGGAATAAAATCAATTTTTGGTATGACGAGTATCAACTTTTACGTTGCACTTAAATATCACTCAGGGGAACATTATATAGGAAAATTTAGGGTAAATACTATATTTCCGTTATAACAGTTGGTGGACACATGATCTTTTTATTTCTTCCAAATCTGTTTATCTTTAAATAAAGATCGTTTATTCGATAGTGACCAAAGTATGGTTAGGAATATGTAATATCGAAATGAATCTTCCTGTACTACATTGTGATGATTTCCTTGATGTATGAAATCTATTGTACTGTTTATATTTTTAAAATAAACTTAAACTTGATTGAAAAAAAAAAAAGGCAGGACTACACAGGGAGCATTCAATGCATTCTGCTTTGATCAAAGGATTTAAAAAGTACTTGGAGACATCGAAATCAAAGGAATTCATCAGACGGCAGGTAAATATATATATATATATATTACACACACTGCAAGGTTAGTTAATCTGGATACTTTTAGGAAAGCCAATTCTAAAACAAAATATGATTTTAGCCCCCATTTTCTAATAACAAGCATGTTTTACTTGCCTGCTCTGTGATATGGTTTTGCACAAAGCAGCCCTGGCTGTCAGGTCCCCCCGGTGCCCATGGTTCCTCCCCTCACTAAGTGCCCACCATAGCAAGCTGCTTCCTATGGGGAAACGTGTACAGACTCTTCAAAGCCAGTTGTGTGTGTCCATAGATAGAGAGCATGGCTCGGCCCCACCCATTTCTCAACGGTTAGGATTGACTGCAGCCAGAGCCAATGGTTCCCACTGCTGTCACTGAGCCAAAAAGCAGGGAGAGAGCCAATGTGCACAGCACTGGATCTAGATTGGACTTGGTTTATTTTAAGAGGGGCCAGGGGGGAGTTGCACTTTAATGCAGAGAAAGCATTACAATGAAAAAAAAATTCAGCCTTGAGAATCACTTTGATAAGTGGTGGATTTCTTATCGATTTTTTTAGATGAACAATGTGGCACAATACAGTATCTTTTCTACATAGACCCAGGGAAGTTCCATTGCAAGTGCACCGACCAGCCAGAAACAACTGTTGAATTCTTCCAACAGCTTGAAGTACCTGGAACCAGCAAGTCCAACTACCACTCTCAACTGGACAGAGTTCCGAAGATTGCAAGACACTTCGCTTCAGCACCAAGATTCCTGGGGGATTCTTCTTTTAAACCAGCTACATGAAGATTTTTTTGACATGAATTATTTTTTAACCACTTCCATACCGGGGGGGGGGGGGTTTGCAGTGCGGCGGTCAGTGATAAGGCGTTTTCCCTGGGGATGAAGCCCATCCCAGATCAGTATAAGGAGCCAATAAAAATTGTCCCTTTACCACATCACCAGCTGTGTGCAATCACTACCGGTCACAGAATGTCAACAAACCATGGTAACGAGCTGTTAAAGGGCTCTCCTCCTCACACACGATCAGTGTGTGAGGAGGTGAATGCGGTAACAGCTTGTTACCACCTACAGTATACACCAAACATATTGCCCCCCCAATAAAGAGTACCTCTCACCATCCCATCAGAGTGCCCAAGTACCTATCTGCAGCCTATGCCTCATAGAATATACGATGGGGTGTTTGCTTTCCAAAATGGAGTGATCTTGTCGGTAATTCCACTGTCCTGGTGCTCCAGGACCATCAAAAGTGTGATAGGAAGGAATGAAATGATGTGTGATTTACGCTTCTAGAATGCCTGATTGTGCTCCCTGCATGTTGGACCTCTGTGGCCAGGCTGTGAAAAAGCCTGCACATCATGGTAACGCCATACTCGGGAGGAGTAGCTGAATGTATTTGAGGTGTAATTGAAAGTATGCATATTCTGTGTTTGAGAAATAATTATTTCTTTCCAAAAAAATTCCATAACAAAAGAAAGAAAAAGGGTCTTAATTTTCCCAAGAAATGTGGAAAAAAATTACAACTTCAAAAAACTCACTATGCCTCTTACTAAACTCCTTGGACTGCACTTTCCAAAAAGAGGTCATTTGGGGGGGTATTTGTACTTTCCTCACATGTCAGGGCTTCAACAGATGAGATAGGCCGTCAGTGCATCAGGTGTGATACATTTTCAATAAATTGCACCATAGCATGTAGACTAATGGGCCGTACACACAATCCGAATATCGTCCGACGAATAGTATGACTTTCTCTGCTTGCTGGTCACATCGGGACCAGAATAGTAAAAAAACTCCAGAAAAAGCTTGGACGATGAAAACTGACCACACTATTTGCGTAATTACGGTGGAGCATAGTGATGTAATGTACGTGTGACCCCTTTAGCCACGCTCGCAGCATAGACGACTGAGAGTTGTGCCATTGCACATGCACGGTCGTTTGGACTCAAAGTTCTTTCGGACTAGCACGGTTCTTCTAGTACAATAGTTCTTTCGGACTAGCACGGTCGTTCGGCCATGCAAAAATCCAATCTAGCAGTTAGAATGATTTGAATAATGGCCATACAAAATGTCCTTAAAAACTGAAAAAAAATCATGTAGAAGGACATGGAAAAAAGAGTGGCTGCTAAACCGTGAAAAGTACTCACACATATCCTTGCTCAAGGATCTCCAGGAAAATAATCCAGAAGATTATAGAAACTACTTAAGAATGGATGATGACTGTTTTGAGGAATTGTTAACATCAGCAAGGCCCCCATGCACACGAGACGCTGGTAAACTCGAGTTCAGAGGCATTTGGGAATTTTTTTCAACTGCTCCTGAACACATTTAATGTTATCCTATGTGTCCATGCACACAATAAAGTTTTTTGCATTTTAAAGCAGTTGGGTTTAGGCTCGTTTTTTCAGACGCAAAATTTTGGGTTCAGACGCTTTTTTTTTTGCGTTTTAAACGCTAAACGCGGCACCCGCGTTTAGCCGCATTTGCGTTTATAAGCGTTTTTAAAGGTACCCTTTTTTTAACAGAATAAAATAAGGAAATATTTAAAATTGTAAAAAAAAAAAATTTAATTAGTTTTAAATTATGTGGATAATTTAGATAATTCAGAGATGATATATAATCATTCATTAATGCAATACACCACCAGCATTGCTCTTTCCAAAACGTTACTTGTAATTTTAAACCTATATGTTGTACTTTGAACAATGTGTGTCTACCTGCATCTCCTTCAGCCCAAATAATCTAATCAGTGATTAGTTTGCATATGAATGCCTGGCATGCTGTCTAGCCAGCAGCCAACCCCAAGACATGTGCTTTTCTTGACATTTGTCCACAAGCCACCTCCCAGAGCAAAATCTTCTTTCTTGGATAGAAGTTGAAGAAGACAAATCTCAACCATGACTTCTGATGTGACCCTAATCCAACTCATAGAAATTGTCCAAGCATATCCACAAATATGGGACAAGTCCCATGAACTATATTCCGACAGGGTAGCCAAACGGCGAACTTGGTAAGACATTCCTAAGCAACTCACTTCCAACTGGGACCAGTTGAGCTCATCTCGGCAAGAAAATAGAGGTAAGGTTAATACAGCTTTGGGCTTGGTTGGGGATGTAAACTAGTTAAAATTTCTGACAATTTCTTATTTTTCCTTGCACAGTGAAAAGTTTGAGAAATAGGTGGAAGTTTCTTTCTGACGGAGTCAAAAAAGACTTTAGAAAAGACCAAGTATCACAAAGGAGTGGTTCTGCAGCTGTACACAAACAGAATCCTTTGATCAACCAGATGTCTTTTCTGAGGAATAGTCTGCACTCCAGACCGTAAGTAAAAATAAATATATTTCTCTACATGTATTTTTTTATTTTTATTGTTACTTTTATATTTAAAAAAAATGTTATGCTATCATTTTTTTATATATATTTATATGAAATATTAATTTTTTTTTTTTTTTTTATTAAATATAATTAATTATTTAAATAATTTTATATTATTATTTACAAATCCATTTTACTTTATTTAATTGAATTAAATAATACATTTTATATTTTATAATTATAATAGTTGTTTAAAAACTATTTACTTTAATATTCAAATGTTATCATTTTGATAAATTGTAAACCTACTAATATTTTATTTAGGTAAGTAGGTAGGTATGTAGGTATAGTAGTTTGGTAGATAGGTAGGTAGGTTGGTAGATAGATAGGTATGTATTTATCAATTGATTTATACACAAAGTCCTCTGTCACCCCATCTATCCTCTCATTTTCCATCTATTCTTTTAACACCCTCCCCACTTAATTCCTTTCTCCCTCTTCCTCCCCTACCCCTCCTCCTCTTCCACAACCTCTCTTTATCTCCCATTTATTTATTGTATTTATTCTTAACTATAACCATACTTTTACCCGAACACTAACTTAACCCTAACGCTAACTGAACCCTAACCCTAACTTAACCCTAACCCTATTTTATCCATAACCCATCCCTAACTCTAACTTAACTGTAACCCTAAATTAACCCTAATCCTAAATTAACCATAACCCTAAATTAATCCTAACACTAATGCTAATTTTAACCCTAACCCTAACTTATCCCTAACCCTAACCCATCCCTAACCCATCCCTAACCATAACTTAACCCTAACCCTAACTTAACACAAACCCTAACATTACCCTAATACTAACTTAACCCTAACTTATCCCTAACCCTAAATTAACCCTAACCCTAAATTAACCCTAAACCTGACCGAACCCTAAACCTAACCCTAACATAACCCTAACTTAACTGAACCCCCAACTTAACCATAATCTTAACTAAACCCTAACATAACCTTAACTCTAACCCTAACTTAACCCTAACCCTAACTAAACCCTAACATAACCCTAATCCTAACTTAACCCTAACTTATCCCTAACACATCCCTAATCGTATATTAACCCCGACACTAACCCAAAATTAACCCAAATCCTAACCCTAACATAACCCTAACCCAAATTCTAACTTAACCCTAACCCTAATTTAACCCTAACCCTAACTTATCCATAACCCATCCCTAACCCTAAATTAACCCTAACCCTAAATGAACCATAAACCTGACTGAACCCTAACCCTAACATAACCCTAACTCTAATCCTAACTTAACCCTAACCCTAATTTAACTCTAAACCCTAACTTAACCATAATCTTAACTAAACCCTAACATAACCCTAACTCTAATCCTAATTTAACCCAAACTAAACCCTAACATAACCCTAATCTTAATCCTAACTAAACCCTTACCCTAACTTATCCCTAACACATCCCTAACCGTAAATTAACCCTAAACCTGACTGAACCCTAACCCTAACTTAACCCTAACCTAACCATAATCTTAAATAAACCCTAATTTAACCCTAACCCTAACATAACCCTAATCTTAATCCTAACTTAACCCTAACTTATCCCTAACCGTATATTAAACCCAACACTAACCCCAAATTAGCCCAAATCCTAACCCTAACATAACCCTAATTCTAACTTAACTCTAACCCCAACTTAACCCTAACTTATCCATAACCCATCCCTAACCCTAAATTAACCCTAACCGAACTCTAACCCTGACTGAACCCTCAACCTAACTCTAACTGAACCCTAAGATAACCCTAATCCAAACCGAACCCTAATATATCCCTAACCCATCTTTAACCCTAAATTAACTCTAACCCTAACTTAACCCTAACTATAACGCTAATTTAACACCAACCGTAACTTATCCCTAACCCATCCCTAACTTAATCCTAACCATGACTGAACCCTAACATAACCCTAATCCTAACCCTAACTTATCCCTAACCCATCATTAACCCTAAATTAACCCTTACCCTAAATTAACTCTAACCATAATGCTAATTTAACCCCAACCGTAACTTATCCCTAACCCTAATTTAACCCTAACCATAACTGAACCCTAACTGAACCCTAACTGAACCCTAACCCAACCCTTACTTATCCCTAACCCATCATTAACCCTAAATTAACCCTAACCATAAATTAACTCTAACCCTATTGCTAATTTAACCCTGACCCTAACTTAACCCTAACCCTAACTTGTCCCTAACCTACCCCTAACCCTAACTTAACACTAACCTTAAATTAACCCCAACCCTAAATTAACCCTAACCCTAAACCTAAATTAGCCCTAATGCTAATTTAACCCTAACTTATCCCTAACCCTAAATTAATCCCAACCCTAAATTAACCCTAATGCAAATATAACCCTAAACCTAATTTAGCAATAACCCTAACTTAACCCTAACCCATCCCTAACCCTAAATTAACGCTAACCCTAAAATAACCCTAACCCTAACCCTAATGCAAATTTAACACTAACCCTTAAATTAACCCTAACCCATCCCTAACCCTACCCATCCACAACCCCAAATTAACCCAACCCCTAAATTAACCCTAACCCTAAATTAACCATAACCCTAATGCTAATTTAATCCTAACCTTGTCTTCTAGTTCTGTTGGACCTTAGCGCAGCTTTCGATACGGTAGATCACAAACTATTACTGACTCGGCTAGCGGAAGTAGCCAAAGTCGCAGAAAATTATCTATCTTGGTTCTCCTCTTTTCTGGAAAACCGATCAAAATAGTGAAATTGGGACCGTTCACTTCTGAAAAACGCACAGTGTCATGCGGGGTCCCTCAAGTATCCCCTCTGTCGCCGGTGCTGTTCAACATCTATCTCCGCCCTCTCTTTGAAATCATCAGTAGCCAAAATCTACGTTACCACTCCTATGCAGATGACACGCAACTGTATTTTCGCATCTGCAACAAAAATAATCATCATCTCAGTCTAGAGAAATGTCTCTCTTTGATAGAAAACTGGATGACAGAGTTATCTTAAACTCAACAGCTCCAAAACAGAACTTCTCCTGTTTCACGTCAGTCGTAAGAACCAACTTGCAACAACTTGGACACCCCCACCCATTCTGGGCCAAATCATCACCCCTAGCACCAAAGTCAAAAGTCTGGGGGTCATCTTCGACACCTACATGACAATGGATGCACAAATAGGGTCAGTAGTCAGCGGATCCCACCATCTGCTGCGCCTACTACGCAGATTTACTCCATTTATTCCCAAAGAAGACATAGCAGTCGTGGTGGGAACAGTTGTGAACTCCAGACTGGACTATGCTAATGCCCTTTACCTTGGACTCCCAAAGTACCAAATTGCTCGTCTGCAAGTCATACAAAACACGGCCGCCAGACTGGTGACCGGGAAAAAACCTTGGGAATCAATCTCAGCTTCGTTAAGAACCCTCCATTGGTTGCCAGTGAAAGGCAGAATTGATTTTAAAGCACTCTGTCTGACGCATAAGTGCATCCGTGGTAAGGCCCCCCAATACCTATGCAAAAAGATAAAAACTTACAATCCCAATCGCATTCTGCGATCCACCGACCAAAATCTGCTCCAGATGCCCAAAGCCAGATACAAATCCATAGGGGAAAGAAGATTTGCGTTCCAAGGCCCTAGGCTATGGAACGCTTTACCAACCAGCATTAGGTTGGAGGAGAACCACTTGGCCTTCAGAAGAAAGATCAAAACTCATCTCTTTTGATCTCAAAGGAGAAAGGAACAACAAGCGCCCAGAGGCGATTTAGTTCGCATGTGCTGCGCTATATAAGTTTCTCACTCACTAACCCTAAATTAACCCTAAGCCTAACTTAACGCTAACCCTAAACACTAACCCTATTAATTATGCTGTGTACATGGCTAACTATAATTCAATAACTTATTTTGAAGGACAACATCTAATATATCAGAAGAGGACAGTCCCCCACAAGCACCAGACAACGAAATGGAGGATGTGGCAAGAAATCCTGAATGTTCAGGGACAAGACAAAGAGACACCATGACACAGGACGAGGAAACCAGTGTTGCCGCACCAGAGGTATAACGTTAACGATGATTTTTTGACTTATAAAAAAATAAACTGTTTAGTTAGATCACATCATGATGTATATCCCATTTTGTAAATTTTTGATTTGTTTTAGGTTGCTGGCTCACCACCGCTATCAGGAATCAAGTACTCACCGAGACCGAACTGCCGAGGGTGGTTCACCTTTACGACCAAGCGCGCCCGCCCACTGAGTTTTGGAACAGGTGGCGGAAGCACGAGGCGGTACCGGTGCCAGTGGAGAAGCGTTGACCGGTAACGGTTGTAGATGACAGGTGCTTCTGGGTGACTGCAGACGGAAACAGGAACAAACGATACTGAAGCCGGATAACCGGTACTGAAAGAGTCCAAGAACAAACTGGAAAGTCCGGGGTGCAAGCCAAGGTTCGGGGAGCAGAGAAGACAGCAGATCCGGGTCACAAGCCAAGAGGTTCAAGGGCAGGAGAAACAACAACAGAGTCCAGGTCACAAGCCGAGGTCGAGGTCAGAAGAGTTCAATAGAGTGGTGAAGCAATCCGAGGTCAGGTTCCAGGTGAGAGGTGAGTCGAACGGAATTCCAACAGGAAATGGTTTCCAGAGACACAGGTTCAGGAAGTAGCTGACGATAAACCAGCAACCTGTCTACTGACAGGAGCTGGTTTAAATAGGGCGGTCACGCTGGTGATTGGCCCCGAGAGGTCACATGCGTATGCGCACACGCCTAAAGTGCCCAGTTAGCCGCCGGAAAGCCAATCTACTACGCTGGTGTGTTAAAGGAGAAAGTACAGCGCTTTGGCCCTGACAACCGCGCAGCCAAAAGAGGGTTCGGCGCCAAAAATAAAGCGACCATGTTCCTTCTCAGGTGGAACAAAATCTCGTAAAATTGGTGGAAGATTTACGCCAGGAGAGAACCAGAAGTGACATCTTCCTCAACCTAAATAATCCACGCACCTGCTTCTTGCGTGGATTATTTAGCAATTGAGCAATATTGACTGGGAAATTAAAGATTGGCAAGATATCAATCATAATGTACGCACATATGCTGGGTATTCAGCATATGATGATCAACTCAAGGCTCATTTAACAAAGTATGCTACTAATTTAATCAAAACTAAGGAAAATAAATTTCAGAGAGACAAAAGGGCCTATGATAATGCTCAGGCATATAGATGGCCCAGTAATCCTCAACGCAAAAATGTTAACATGAAGAAGCATTTTGAAAAGAGCTCCCATAAAAATAACAGTCCTAGATGAGAATCAGACCTCTTCTCTGTCTTCTGCATCTTATATCCCCGTTGAGAGACGAGGTAATGCGGATAACAAAAAAGAAAAAATTATCTAGATAGGAGCCTACAGGAGGTTACCCGCTCTCAGTTCCCCCTAAAAGACAAACGATCTCGTGCTCAGAGGTCACGCACTAGCCACTCTAGCAACAACATGAGTCTACTAAGCAACACCTCCCTGACACTACCCATACCCAATACAGGGGTTGCTACAACATCGACCCTCGCTCCACCTATGACTCCTATGCCGCATGGTTCCAACCATTGAGCTCCTAGTGTCTCACCTATCTTTACTCTGGATAGGAAACCCAGTACTGGCATAGAGTAGTCAACAGACATTAAAAGACCAGGTCCCGGCCCCCACAACAGTGTAGACCGGGACGCAACAATAAAAAACATTATTAATCTTTCTCCATACCCTTTAACCTTAGATCAGGAAAACGTTCTTCAATTAGGTCTCTCATTTTGCCCTGACGGAGAGGCGGACAAATTTGAATTGGTTAAAGATCTACACCTTTTTCGCTCGACGACTAATGTTCAAGGTACTCTATGACAATTCTGACAGTGCCCTTAATCCCTCTGTTAATGACAATACGGTTTTGGACAATGTCTCCCTTCAGGAGTTACAAGCTCTACAGGATCTAATGGCACTGTGAGACGAAAGCAACCCAGAAGAGGAAGGTTGGACATACCAACTTCCGGGAGTTGTGCCCGGTGGTCTGGTACAGTCAAGACACAATAAACCTGTGTATGTTGCTCCAAAAACATATAAACCTAAATCAAGATCTTTCCCAGTCCTGTAGAGCAACCCCAATATTTGGGCTTTTGTCCTGCAGGTCACAAAAGCTATAGAGGCAGCAAATTGGAAGACTGGTACTACACCCAATCTAAGCCATAATTTAAGAACAGCCCTTAATACCAACCGCAATAATGACGATCTTGTCATTAAAGCCTCTGACAAAGGGGGAAATATTGTGGTAATGGATAGAGCCTGTTATGAGGAGATGTGTCTTAAAATTCTCAAAAACAGAGATTGGTACAGGCCGGTACCGGCCTCAATGATCACACAAAGCATTAAGCAATACCACCAAATTTTGAACCGCACACAACGTTTGGGCATTATTGATGAGACCACATTACAATTCCTGAACGTTGAGAGTCCTACTACACCGACATTTTATGCCTTACCTAAGACAAATAAGGGGACCTTACCTCCACCAGGTCGCCCTATAGTGTCAGGATGTGGGTCACTAACTGAAAATATCAGCAGGATAATCGATGAATATTTATACCCCCATGTTCAAAGTCTTTTTTCTCACGTTAAAAACACTATCGAACTGTTAAAAATCATAGATGGACTTACCATTCCACCCAATGCCTGGTTAGTTGCAATAGATATTGAGGCACTCTATAATTTCATCCCCCACGGTTTAGGCACGCAGGTAGTTAGGAGCTTCCTCAACGAGCGAGACAAAAACACACCCAAGTACAATAACTTTATCATAGAAATGCTTGAGTTCATCTTGATGAACAACATATTTTTGTTCAAACGTTCCCACTACCTCCAGGTACAGGGTGTGGCAATGGGGGCGGGGTGCGCCCCCTCCTACGCAAACCTGTACCTGGGGGGGGGACGTGACCTCTTTAATGAGGAATCCAGGAACACTCTATCGGATAGCGTGTTAACATGGCATCGCCATATCGATGACGTGTTCATGGTTTGGGGGGGCTCCAAGGATGATCTTCTATTATTCTTGGACGGCCTACAAACCAATAATTATAATCTAAAATTCACATACAATTTTAGTCAGAAACTCATTACTTTTCTGGATGTTGAACTCTATATAGACGAAGAAGGTTGTCTTTGTTCGACACTATATAGGAAACCGACGGCTGGCAACAGTTTGCTGCATGCCACTAGTACGCACCCGAGACCACTCATTAACAGCATACCATATAGTCAATATTTGAGATTGAGGCGAAACTGCTCTCATGAAGATGACTATAAAAAAGAAGCAGCACAGCTATATGCCCGTCTCAAAGAGAGAGGTTATAGCAAGACGTGCCTTCGTCGAGCCTACAACAAAGCTAGCATAATAGATAGAAATTATCTTATCTACAAATCTAAAACTGTGTCTAAAATGAACACTACTAGGGTCATTACCCGGTTCAACCGCCAACATGGACTAATTCGTAATATATACAGCAAATATTGGTACCTTCTGATGACAAAATTAATAAATTTATTAACTTGACACCAGAGATTACTTTCAAACCTTCTCCATCAATTAGAGACAAAGCTGTCTCAAGTCATTACGCGGTACAAATGGTGACAAAACCCACCCAGACTGGAACATTTCCGTGCGGCAAATGTAATTCCTGCCGTTATATCTTGAAGGGGAAAAGTATCACTCTTTCCAACGGCGAAACCTTTTCACCAAAATTTTGTGCAACTTGTCAAACAATAGGAATTATTTATTTAATGAAATGCAACTGTGGAGCCTACTATGTAGGAAAAACGAAACGTAACTTCTTATGTAGAATAACAGATCATGTTCTAGCGGTTACAAGAAAACTCATGTAAACACCAATTAGCCGTCATATAGGCCTGTTCCACAATCACAATCATGCAATGTTGGGCTTTTACGCCCTAGCACATGTTCCTCTTAATGAAAGAGGAGGGGATGCTGACAAACGTCTTTTACAGACGGAAGCGCGTCGGATCTATACGTTACGTGCTACTCAGCATCCAGGGTTAAACGAAAACATCATCTATGAGCCCTTTCTCTGATCTGTTGACAAATTAGCTGAATGTCTTGGTTACCATACTGCCACTTTTAATTCCTCCAATACTGCTCTTCTTCTTTTCCTTTTTTGGCCCCAGTGAGTTGCTGCCAGATTAACTCCATCCTGGCATATCAAGTACCTACGCCTTAGCCTCTAGAGCACTATCATTTTTTGTTGCGTGAGCGAAGGGGTGCCGTGAGCTGTGTCCAAATACACTTTCACGTGCCCAATACCTGCGAGACCCTATTACTTTGCAATCATTAATGTAGAATCTTACTGTACAGCATTTGTGCCTGTGGTTATGTATTAGTATTATAATTGTTAATTAATGATTTGGATTTTTTGTAGATTTGTATAAATTTATTGATCTATTTCAATGTAATAACTCTATGTAATTTATTTCTATTTTTCTTTCAGTGGACCGATGTTGTGAACTGTGGACTTTGTGACACTTTAACCGTTTGCATATTTGCAATGTCGGATTTCTATTTAGTATTCCGTTTTCTCTTTTTATTTTCTCTTTTTTCTTCCCTTTTTTTCTCCCTTTTTTTTCTTCCTTTTTATCTTTCTTTCCCTATACCTGATATGGATGAACAATCACATGCTATCTAGCCATGTACACTGATCCGTCGCTATTCCTCTGTACTGTGCTGCGCCTCTCAGTCACACATCTACCTTTCCAACTTGCTAAGCCACTCTGGGCGGTTGGGGGCCTGCACCAGCGTAGCCTCGGTTATGCTGAACCCGAGCGCAGGCTCGAGTGTTAGTTCAGGTCCGCCCATCGACAGTACCCATTGGCTATGCACTAGGACGTCAACACTGACGCCAATGCACCTCCCCGTGATATGCCGCCCTCCCGCGCAGGCACGGATGATGCGGC
The DNA here is from genome assembly GCF_905171775.1 of Rana temporaria. NCBI lineage: Eukaryota > Metazoa > Chordata > Amphibia > Anura > Ranidae > Rana > Rana temporaria. The sequence goes on along the minus strand of NC_053500.1, from coordinate 70,350,395 downwards.
ATCTCTCTGTGATGTGTCGCCCTCCTGCGCAGGCGCGGTCCATCCGGCTCATATGGGGATTCCCTATGGCGGCTGTTCGACAATCCCCGCCCATTGCAGAGTAATATGCCGCCTCCCACACAGGTGATGTTCATCACAACCTGATTGTGAGCGGTATATGATGGCGCTGCACAGCTGATCCATCAGCGTGAGCTCTGTCAGAGGAGTCATTCCACCGTTTGCTGAGGTAGAAGCAGGTCATAGGTAGGTCTCTTCCTGAATTTTCCCTTCAACTGATTGCTGTTAAATAGTCTGTCTGTGGTGTTCAGTCACCACCGACAGACTTTTAATCACTCTCTTATATATTGCCCATTTGGAAATTTCTTCCCTCTTATTTGTATTTATTTTCAATTTTGATATTTAGTATTTGGATATATCTGGCTTATCAGCGACTCTGTCGGCCACGCCATTGGCAGACATTGCTGCAATCTAAACCAGGTAATTTTATCAGTAAAAGTATGCATTTTTTTTCCCCCTTTTGGGGATTTTTATGTTTATTTCTACTTTTATATACCTCGTCTATACGCTTTTATTAGTTTATATTAATTCATCATACTGGCTTTAATATAAATCTCCCCTTTTTTCTATGAATATCTTGTAATTTACTATAGGTGTTAATTTGAACACTATACCATAGATATCACCATAAATGTTGTTCTGGTCCTATTAGTATATAGATTTACTAAGAATATCAAGCAGAAGCTTTAGATGTGTAGTATGAACATATATTCATATATGTAACATTGTTATGTTTGTGCTATGCAGTAATGACAGAGCAATCTCGGGTCGGTCCGTATACTTTGTAAAGATGAACTTTTCCTGAGATAACTCCATCATTGAATTAATTACTACTATGGGCATAACCTTTATCAGGCAACAGCAGTGAGTACGCTCCTTCTTATGCGATCAATTATCATTCATTTTGTTTCTCTATGCTTATAATACCTTAATCTTTCAATTGCAGTATCTACCTACCTCCGGCTCCTCTATCTCTTTAGGTTACCACCTTCAGGCTTTTTGTGTCATACGGTGGCTCAGTCACGGTCGTGCAGAGGTTCCTTTTCCCTCATTCAATCAAGGACTTTTTACCTGGTACTCTGAGCTAGCTACGGTCAATCGTCCAGGCCACTCACTCCATAATTCTCAGGTAAAGGATATCTTACCGTCCACAGTTTCCGCATATACTCGGTCCACTTTCTTTCCTTTTCCTATTATGACATGTACTACTACATTATAATGAACAATCATATTTGGTACCAATGGTCAAGAATTTTTCTAATTACTTTATTTCTTTGGATTTATTGATACACTGTACTTATTCAGTATTTTTGTACTTTGTTATCTTATTGATATATTTTCTGTTTGCATAGACTATTACCCTCCACTGGTTCCTGACGAAGCCCTTTCAGGCGAAACTAGTAGAACCTCATTACGTGGGTTGAGATGAAGACCACTTGCATACACATGCATATGTAATATCATTTCTATACGATAGTATGAACGTTTTTAATATGCATCAAAAAGTATATATTGTATATTTTATATTCTCTTTTTTTATATTTTTTGTAAAAATAAAATTTTTGATATATAAATGAAAATTGTCGTTATGGCTTTAATGATTGAGGTTTGACCAGGCCTTTATATTTCTATATTGTACATCTGTCCATCACGCTACAATTACAAGGAAATCTCTCTAAACCTGCTTCTTGCGTGGTCAATATTTCCTTTTGGAAACGTTGGAGTTTAAGCGTGAGAGGCAATGCTGGGATAATATCCATTCTTACATTGCCTCTTGCAGAATGGACCAAAGGCATTCTCGACCATCACCGGACTTGCCTTGCCATCAAGCAAATATGCAACCGGTCTATGATCAACCAGGACAAACTGGTCCATCATTCGCCCAAGCTCCTCAACAATCGATGTATAGTACACATAGAGCACAAGCTCAATTTGCTAGATCATCAACAAGTTCCTCTCCCTTTCCCCAACCGGTTATGGTTCAGCCACCCACCCCGCAAAGGATGCCAATTCCCCCAACTTTTGATGATATGTCCAATGATTCTTTTTTAACATATCAAACTTTTTAAGAAAAATTATAGGGGTAGATCCACACACGCTGGATGGCGTTCACGTCTTTTTCCGCGTGGGGTATGCAAATTAGCTATTTACGATGATCCACGACCGTACGCGCGGCCGTCGCATTCTCTTACGTCGTCTCTAGTCTGCTTTTTCCAGGGTATAGTTAAAGCTGCTGTTTTGCGTGGTATAGTTAGACTGCCATGTTAATTATGGCCATCGTTCCCACGTTTAATTCAAATTTTTTTTTTTCATTTGCGTAAGTCGTCCATGAATCGGGATGGACGTAAGTCGCGTCCAAGTTTAAAAAAATTACGTCCTTGAGACGTCATTTCGCGCAATGCACGGCGGGAAATTTAGGGACTGCGCATGCGCAGTTAATTTGGCGCGGGGACGCGCTTAATTTAAATGAAACACGCCCCCTAATCGCCGATTTGAATTAGGCGCCCTTAGCACTTTTTGTTCATTTTTTGGTTTACATTTTGTTATTAAAAAATTGCACTTGACTTTGCAGTGACATTGTTTACATATTGTATATTTTTTTGGGGGAAAATTTAAGAAACATTTATTTGTAATATTATAATATTTTTATATTTTCATGTTGGGAAATATTAGATATTTAATAAAGAAAAAGTTATTGTGTCCTGTCCATGAATAATTAATATTTATAATTAATGTTATAATTTATAATTGTATGTATATGTGTATATATATAAATATATATATTATATATGTATACATACATATATATCTCTCTCTATATATATATTATATATATATATATATATATATATACACACATACATACATATAGATATATATACACAGATAGATATATATTTTTTTTTTTATTGCATCTGTATGAGCTTGTACAATATTGAATATAATTTCATTGTATATATTTTTCAATCAACATTTTCTCTATTCAGACAGTAAAGACACTTTACATCCCTGATGAAGATCAAACTTTGAAAGTTTTTTCGGAAACGCGTCGGATCAGTCCATCTTTCACAAATTCACCTTTTTGGGGTCTATTTCATGTTTTAATATGGCATATTGTGTCAATCTGTCTATTTATATGTTTTCAATGTAAATGTTTTTGTTTTTTTTCCCCCCACCAATTTTGTATTTCATGTAATTTTTCTACGCATATGTATTGAAATATATTTTTATAATTTTTTGAATATATATTCTTTTCGTTGCCCACATATACCCAACCATAGAGGTTTCCACATTACAAAGTTTTAAGGGATGATGGCAACTACATGGTCAATTGTATAGGCTGGTTTATTTACAAATTCCAGGGTGGACAACAAACCCACATACCTCGCTTTCAGCTCTATACAACTGATGCATGGCCCCATTTTTTAATGTTATAAGCTATTTTTTCTTGTATGTAATTGTTTATACCCCCATATATTCTGATTGATAGGCATTTTTGCCCTACCTGACAAGGGGGTCAATACATACTCATGGTCTTTTGGTTTACTACCTGACCTATTCCTTTATTTTCTCATTGTTGGTTTCTTTTGTCTTTACATATCTCTGTCTGTTTACTGTTTCTTAATATGGGGGATCTTCAGGGAGATGGGTGGGAGGAGCTTGTAGCAAATATACAAAAAAGTTATCAGGGACTTGTCCTCTCTCTTTTTTAACCTTAAGAAGGTACTAGAAAAGAAATCTGCTCTACACTGGCACATCCACTCGTTGGAAAGGTATATTGGGGAACACATCAATCCAATTGGTCAAAGGATCCAAATTTTTCCCATTCTGGAAACTGTGAGTAAAGAGCTTAAATCCAACTGGGAGCTAAAACTTAATGAATGTTCAAAAAATGTAATGATGCTTTTACAAAGTGAATACAAGTCACAGCTGATTGGGCTTGACTCTGAAATTAACCACCTATATGCCCGCCTCTCTCCTTTAAAAACGCATAGACTATACTACATGTGAAACCAATTTGAAGGAACACTTGGAAAACTTCAGCAAAGCTATCCTTATCAAAAAGGAGAAAAAGTACTGGAGGGACAAAAATGCGTTCACAGAGGGACGGGCATACAGGTGGAACCAGGGAGGAAGATTTAAAAACAGGGGCCCCAATAACAAAAATAGAAAGAGGAACCCCAAAGAAACGAATGACTATTCATCTGACACTCCATCAGTCTCGTCATCATCAGCGTCCTCCAACACAGGACACTTTGTAGGCAAAAAGAGGAAAGGTCAATCCCCTAAATCCTCTGTGACACTTGGGGAAATCTCACAACAAAATAAAAAAGCAAGTTTTGATACTGCAACTCTCTTATCACAAAAAGATAAGGGACAAAAATCAGGTCAAGGCACATCAAGTGGTAAAAATACAACATCAAGAGGCAAAATGTCCTCACAAAAAGAACTTGGAGCTATTCCAAAAACTGCCCAATCAGTTCCCGATGATTTTTTAGACAAAAACAAAATCCCCCTCATTCCTCCCTTAGCAATGACACAACTGGGCATGGACCCATTTGTAGTCAAAGTAACACAGGGGGAGAACTGAGCATTATCAATTTGTCTTCTCATATACTCACACCTGTTGAATATGAAGTATTATCCTTGGGTCTTTCCTTCTGCCCTAATTCTATTACTGATACTTTTGAAACAGTAAAAGACATGCATTTTCCTCCAGTAGAGCATTGAGGTCCCTAAAGTTTGCGAGCAAAAAGATGTATGTCTATATATATATATATATATAATTTTGTATTGTTTGTTTTGGAAATTTGTTCATGATTCTTGTATGCATATGAGCTAAATACTTCGAGTGCCCTTTCATGTGTCCCCCATCATCTGCGGTACCTCCGCACTGCCCCCAAGATTAGCCCTTCCTTTCCAGTCCCAATATCCTTCCTTCTCATCCGGTGCCAGGGTAAGAAGTGTCTGTTTGGGCAACCCTCAAACTGTAGACCCTCTTGATCCTCTTTTTACTGGGGTCATTCCCTGGCACCGCCGGCTATTTGTGTCTTTTTGTGGCATTTTCCCTACTTTCTCTCTAAAAGATGACCACAATCCCCTTTATAGCTTTTGGTCAACCACCCACGAACTGCATCCAGCAGTGTACCTAGCCAGGCGCTTTCTTTCCATTTTTTGCCTTTATTATTATATATTTTCTTTTTTAATTGCTTTTTCATTGGTTTTACAAGCCATGATAGAGACAATACATTTAAAACAAGCATCTTTTGTTTATTTATAAGCAAAACTCGTATTAATAATCTTTTCTTTAATTGGACTATTTTTCTATCCTGCACAATCAGGATTCTTGATTGTATACCACGCTATGTGACTCCTTGAGGGTCGAATGTTTGGGGTGAGAGGCCATCTGTTTTTTCTTAGTGGAGGATCTTTCTTTGGTCACTTGATTGGAATCTGCACCGTTTTATGAAATTCATCTGGATTTCTTTTTCACACAATCACTGATGGACTTTTGATTATTAATATTTTTACTATTTTTTATTTTACTTTCTATGATTACTTATGGACTTGTGACATTATTATTCTTACTGTTATTGTACCTTATTGTTTGTTTGCGCTGCACTGTTTCACCTTTTATGCTATTTTTGGGAATTTTTATTTGAATTTATCCTTAGTGCTGGCTAGCATATTTTATAAATTTTATTTTTTCATGATTTATTTTCCAGTCAATCCCCGGCCTGGCGGCTTAATGAAAATTTGCTTTGGGATGAGGAAGGGGTAGAAAGGGTGATAAAGGAATTAGAACAGTATTTACTAACAAATGACACTGAAGCGATATCGGGAGCCACTTTATGGGAAGCACACATAAAGCATATATAAGAGGAGTTCTGATCTCAGAGGGAGCAAGAAAAAAAAGAGAGAGATGTAGAAAGTTAAATATATTAACCGGGGAAATATTTGAAATGGAACAAGAGCATAAAAAACAGGGACAACAACGGGAGCTGTACCATAAATTAGTGTTAAAAAGAGAAGAACTTAACCACTTAAGACCCGGACCAAAATGCAGCTAAAGGACCCGGGCAGTTTTTGCGATTCGGCACTGCGTCGCTTTAACTGACAATTGCGTGGTCGTGCGACGTGGCTCCCAAGCGTTTTTTATTTTTTGCGCTATATACAAAAATAGAGCGACAATTTTGAAAAAAATTCAATATTTTTTACTTTTTTCTATAATAAATATCCCCCAAAAATATATAAAACATTATTTATTTTTCTCAGTTTAGGCCGATACTTATTCGTCTACCTATTTTTGGTTAAAAAAAAATCGCAATAAGCGATTATCGGTTGGTTTGCGCAAAATTTATAGCGTTTACAAAATAGGGGGTAGTTTTATTGCATTTTTATTATTTTTTTTTTACTACTAATGGCGGCGATCAGCGATTTTTTTCGTGACTGCGACATTATGGCGAACACTTCGAACAATTTTGACACATTTTTGGGACCATTGTCATTTTCACAGCAAAAAATGCATTTAAAATGCATTGTTTACTGTGAAAATGACAAATGGAGTTTGGGAGTTAACCACAAGGGGCGCTGATGGGATTATGTGTGACCTCAAGTGTGTTTACTACTGTAGGGGGGTGTGGCTGTAGGTGTGACGTCATTGATTGTGTATCCCTATAAAAGGGATCACACGATCGATGACGCCGCCACAGTGAAGAACGGGGAAGCTATGTTTACATACAACTCTCCCCGTTCTTCAGCTCCTGGGACCGATCGCGGGACTCCAGCGGCGATCAGATCACGGAGCTTCGGACCGGGTCGTGGGAGCGCGCCGGCGGCGCGCGACCCCACGGCTGGGCTTAAAGAGCCACCTACATGTACGTGTATGTACCCAGCCGTGCCATTCTGCCGACGTATATCGGCGTGAAGGGTTCCATAAGTGGTTAAAGAGTTGATGGAAGAGACAAAAAAAACTCTAAATAGTATCGCAAGAGAGAGATATATGTGGGGAAATAAATCTAGTAAACACTTAGCAAAAATGGTCCAAAAGGAACTACATCAAGAACATTTAAAAAAAGAATGGGGATATGGTGTATGCAACAAAGGACATAGCAGAAACTTTTAAAAACTATTGAGGGGCTATATGCAGTAGAGCAGGAGAGATGGCGGGCAGGAGAGAAAGAGGCTAAAATAAGTAAATTTATATCAAAAGCTGGGCTCTCAAAGATCGAGGAGATGGAAAGATCAAACATAGATGAGCCAATAACGGAAGAAGAAATAAGGAGTGCATTGAAAAATTCATCAGCAGGGAAAAGCCCAGGTCCTGACGGATTCACAGCATTTTGTTTAAAAAAAATTAGTAATATCTTGATTCCTAGACTGTGTCAATATATGAACGGGCTGGGATCCGAATATGAAATGAGCCGGGAAGCTTTAGCAGCTACTATAACGGTCATTTCGAAAGAAGGGAAAGACAGTGTGCTCTGCTCCAGATACAGGCCTATATCTCCGCTGAACGCAGACATAAAGTTATTTGCAAAAGTTCTAGCAGAGCAAATGAAAGGGGTTATGACCAAGCTGGTCCACCCGGATCAGGTGGGATTCATCCCTGGAAGGGAGGGGAAGGATAACGGGGTGAGAGCCCTACTTCTCTTACAGAAGATAAAAGAAAATGGGTCCCCAGGCCTATTCCTCTCAGTAGATGCTGAGAATGCATTTGACAGGGTAGACTCATGATGCAAACACTGGAAACAATGGGAATCGGTCCCAGGATGATCCGGTGGATAAAAACACTATACCATCATCCCTCTGCTAGGATTAAAATCAACGGTACGTTATTGTCCTCTTTCTAAATGAATAATGGAACGAGACAGGGGTGTCAGCGCTGCTTTCAGACCAACGTCTGAAACACTTCTATATGTCCAAATCCATATAGGAAATCAGATGACAGTGCAAGTGGATGAATAAAGAGAAAGATCCTTAATTAGTGCTCCTTTCACCAGAGGGGGCGTTCACCACATGGGGGGAATATGACTCCCCTTATGGGGATGCACTCACCACAAATATGGAAATATAAAGCCTTGGATAGATATCTCTGTATGTCTCCTGGATGCTGCACTCTCCACCAGCCAATGTGTATTATGTCCAATCAAACCATCGTCACATATAATGAAAGGAACTCATATAGTGTGATATTGCTTTTTAAAACACAGGTTTATTGAGCCCCCAAACACATCCCCCAATACAATATGCGTACCATAATGTTAAAAGTGACAAGCAAATAAGTATAATGCCAGTACTGTGCCTGTATCCCTCCTGGCCGAACAGTGCAGCTGTTGTAAAAAGCCTCCTCTCCTGTTCCTGGTCCTGGGGGCCGTACAGTCTGTTTGGTCACTGGATTAGCGTCACGCCCTGACGCGTTTCGTCATTGGATGACTGCTTCAGAGGGCGTGCACGCCCTCTGAAGCAGTAATCCAATGACGAAACGCGTCAGGGCGTGACGCTAATCCAGTGACCAAACAGACTGTACGGCCCCCAGGACCAGGAACAGGAGAGGAGGCTTTTTACAACAGCTGCACTGTTCGGCCAGGAGGGATACAGGCACAGTACTGGCATTATACTTATTTGCTTGTCACTTTTAACATTATGGTACGCATATTGTATTGGGGGATGTGTTTGGGGGCTCAATAAACCTGTGTTTTAAAAAGCAATATCACACTATATGGAGTTCCTTTCATTATATGTGACGATGGTTTGATTGGACATAATACACATTGGCTGGTGGAGAGTGCAGCATCCAGGAGACATACAGAGATATCTATCCAAGGCTTTATATTTCCATATTTGTGGTGAGTGCATGCCCATAAGGGGAGTCATATTCCCCCCACGTGGTGAACGCCCCCTCTGGTGAAAGGAGCACTAATTAAGGATCTTTCTCTTTATTCATCCACTTGCACTGTCATCTGATTTCCTATATGGATTTGGACATATAGAAGTGTTTCAGACGTTGGTCTGAAAGCAGCGCTGCTACAGCTATTTATTGAACTTTGGGACTTCTGTTTTAAAGTTATTTATTTATCTGTTATTTATCACTGACCTTTTTTAAGCAGCTGCTGCAATTTACATATATCTAGTGTTCTGTGACCACATTATCTCAGTGTGCATCCATAAGCGATGAGCCGTGCTAAATATTGATAGGAGGGCGACACTAGCATTTTTGAGCTGAGACAGGGGTGTCCCCTGTCTCCCCTCCTGTTCGTTTTGTCCCTAGTGACCCTTCTCGCTATGGTCCAAAATAACCCGGATATTAAGGGTGTTTAAAGTGGAAGAAGAACACAAACTGTCAGCATTTGCTGATGATATACAATTTTTCATCATAAACCCAAGGATCACGTTACCAAACTTAATTAAAACCCTGAAACAGTACGGGGATATATCAAATTTCAAAATTAATCCTAGACTGAGATATTAAATGTAAGGAAAAAAATATTGCGCTTATTTAAATGTAAGAGAAGCAGCGATCAAAAAAGTGTTCTACCACACAAAACAATATGCAAAAAAGGAGAAAAGATCACGCTAAAGTGTAGAAATATTGAGTGGTAAAAACACAAGAATGTTCAGAATAGTAAAAATCATAAATTGATAAGTCCGCCAAAAAGGCAAATTCAGTGTAAACAGTCTCCCAAGTGTATACAACAAATCCACACGAGGAAGTGCTTGAAAGAAAAGAACCTCCACCACAGTAAAATAAAGCCTCTTACCGAATGGAGATGATCTCAAAATTATAAGAGATCAAAAACAGCCTGGTAGGAGACATGGATCGATGGTGTCCAATTTGAAACCCAGACGATGGAAACCTGGTAACCCGTATCCTTGGTATGGATAAAAAGACTCCCGATATGCCATCCGAGGGTATGTAAGAATAAAAGGGGCTCACATAGTGCAAAACCTTGATCTTGCTGGAGCCCCCTGAGAATCCTCTTTAAACTTTCCACGACAGCTTTAGAAAGCCTTACAATCAAAAGATATCAGATGTCTATGATCTGGAGGAGATCATGAGATGTCAGCTCCTGTTGAATCATCTACAAAGTTCATCCCAAGCTAGCAAGGACAGATCGAAAGATATTAAATGTCAACATCAATAAAGTAGAAGAACGGCTCCTGAAGGAAGAGTTTATCTTTCCCTGGCAGAAAGAACTTAAATATTTGGGCATAAAATTGGCAAAGTCAATAAAGAATATATATAGAATAAATGACATCCCTTTACTAGACGAGATCAAAAGAGAAATCAAAAAAATAATAAATAGACCTATTTCATGGATGGGACGGATTTACACCCTGAAGATGGTCCTAGTACAGAAAATACTGTATAAATTTCAAATGATACCAATAGCATTATCACAACAGTATTTCAGTGCTAAATACCCTGTTAATGAACTATGTCTGGAAAAACAAAAAACACAGAATCTCTCCCATGGTATTAAAACAGGACAAGAAACATGGTGGGCTTGGCTAACCCTGATATTAGAAAATACTATAATGCAGCAGTACTGTCTCAGGTAGTGGAGTGGGCCAAAGATAAACAAGAAAAAAGATGGACTGTGCATTTTCAATTTTTACCCAAGACACAATTGGGAAGTATAATATGGAATCCCCCACACTATAGAACACTAAACGTCAACACTCACAAAATAACACGGAATGCACTGAGAATATGGGATAGGTTGCACAAGCAAATAGATAGAGACTATAACTCACCACTTATAGATTTAAAAGAAAATTAATTTTTTGCACCCGGAAAAATAATAGTGGGAGGGAACTGGATTAGAAAAGATAAAGTACAACTAAGGGATGTAATAAAAAAAGGGAGAATTATGTCACTTCAGGAGTTAAAATCTAAGGAAGATTTAATGATAATGGATGAGTGGCGGTATCTCCAGCTTAGCCACTTCGTCCAGAACTTACCCCAGCCTTTAAGGACAGGAGAAGAGCTTACACCGTTGGAACAGCTCTGCATGGCGGAGGGCTCAAGAGGTACTATCTTAAAACTGTATAGACTGCTTCAGGGGGTGGACGAGCTGGAGACGCCCCCATTCATCCAAAAATGGAAACGGGAGTTGGGAGCACAAAGGAGAAAAAACACTACTGAAAGGATTATAAGTTTGACCCACTCCTCTTCTATAGACACAAGGACAGCAGAGATGAACTACAAGTGTATATCAGGATGGTATGCCACACCTGATAAAATAAGCAAATTTAGAAAAAAAACAATAGTTGGAGAGGGTGCCCTAAGATCAAAAAATATTGGGAGCAAATTCTGGGTCTGATAAAAGATATTACAGGGAAGGAGACGATATTTCATGGAGGAGAAGGGGCAATAAAAGAGTATAAAAAGTCATTGACCCCTCACTTATTAAACGCAGCTAAAGGGCTGATCCCAAGAAAATGGCAGGAGGTAGAAAGCCCACAAATGTGGGAATGGATAGACGCGGTGGAGGAAACATATAGGATGGAGGAGCTGAAGGATAGTGTTGAAGAGGAAAAAATAGGTTTTAAAGATAAATGTAAAAACTGGAAAGATTTAGAAAAAAAACTGGAGCTATGCGGAAAATTTGAGAGGAATAAAGAGGAATAAGAGGATAAACAGGAAGAAAGGTAAAACTGTCAAATTAAGAAGATCTGGAGTCATGAGGGGGGGAGGGGGGGGACATATGGAGGAGGTTGTGGGAATAATGTATGGAAAGTACATGGTGGCCATGTATATGGTGGCCATTACTGGATTTACAAAGGTCACTTGATTTTTTAAATTGATCAAAAAAAAAAAAAAGAAAGCATAAAGGAAAAACCAAAAATGATGCGAAACCGTTATAAGAGACGATTGAAGCAAAAAAACATGCGAAAGTCTCTAGTTTTTGGTGGAGTCTGAAGTGGGGAAGAAAAAAAAGATAAAAAAAAAAAAATGAATATGATATTCCTATTTTAAAGAAAATAATAAATGTAACGTATGTTTTACTAAGCAAATGTGTCTTCATAGCTAGCATTAGCATACTCTTTTATATATTAGCTAATTATAGGGACATACAAATACAATTACCGTATTTTATCCGCATATAACACGCACCCTAATTTTAAGAGGGAAGTTTCAAGAAAAAAACTTTCAACAGCCCCTTTTACATTCCAAAGCCCCCCTGAACATTACAGACCAAAGCCCACCCCCCCCCTCCCCTGCACATTACACAGATCCCAGCACATTACGTAGCCCCCCCCCCCCCCCTATACACTACACAGCATTTAGCCCCTGCACAGTACACAGCTGCTCCTTCACATTACACAGCCCCCTTGCACTCCCAGGAGATCCCCCCAGTCTCTTGGCACAGCACTGCCAGCGTACTGTAAAGTTAAAAAAAAAGCACTGCCAGTCCCTTCTCATAAATTCTGTGGTCTTTCCGGCTGGTCACATGATTGCTCTCCTCTGATGTTTTCATGTGACCACTCTACACTCGGAGGGGGGGGAGGAGCGAGAAGAGGAGAGTGGCCAGAAATAACGGGGTGAATGAGGTATTTGCAGGCTAGGACAGTTACTACAACACTCCAAAGGATCTATGTGAAGGGACTCACAGTGATTTTTTTAATCTTTATAGTACGCCGGCGGGCTGTCCCAGGACCAGGAGAGGTGGGACGGCTGGCTTGACACCCCCGCCCCATTGTTAAAAGAAAATGATATTGATGTATAACACGCACCCACAATTTCCCCCTGATTTTTAGGGGGAAAAAAGTGTGTGTTATACGCCGATAAATATGGTAATACATAGATGCAATAGTTATATACTATAGGTTCCAATAGAGCATAATAATATTCTATCAGTTATATCACAATCCGGGGGGAAATGACTTGGGCAAAATTAAAATCTGGGACCTTCTTTGCAAAGTTAAACAGGATTTATACTCCTTTAAAGTCCTGTTTACACATACCATTTTTTGTTTTTTTCTGAAATGGTACCTAGATTACTTTGCTCCCATTGACCAGTTATGAGCATTTAAACTTATTGGTGTTGTCAGACTCTTTATTTGTATAATTTATTATACTTTGTGCTATCCCATGTAGCTTGTTACAAAGGCTGACAGTGTGCATTAAATGTTTACATTTCTGTTCCTTTCTTAGAAAAAATGTACTCAAGTTTTTATTTCCTGTTAAAGCCTGCCTAGTTCCTGAATCTAAAGGGCAGACATATTATAAATGAAGTCTGTAGAATATATCTGGCTATTGTCCCAGAAATATTTGTTTCAATTTTTTTATTTATTATAGCAGCCTAATAAAATAGCTGATGCTGGAACAATATTTCAGAATTATAACACTTTAATATTTTGTATTTTTGTTTTATATATTAAACCTACCAGGTCCCTGCTTCTGGAATTGTGGTCTAGTAAAATGGCTGACGTAGTGTGCATGGAGTATCTAAAAGATTTCTGGCTTTTGTCTCAGAAATATTTTTTTATTTCACAATAAAACCCATGTGGCCCCTGCCTGTGAAATCTATATATATAAAACTCAACGTGTGTGTGTGTGTGTGTGTGTGTGTATGTATGTATGTATGTATGTATGTATGTATGTTCCAGCATCACGTCCAAACGGCTAAAGATATTAACATGAAACTTGGCACACATGTTACTTATATGTCAGCAACAAACATAGGATAGGTGGTTTAACCCTTACCCACCCCCATTTGCCATGGTTGGGGTTTTTCTTTAAAGTCCCATTCAACTCTATGGGAAATACATGTTACTTCATAACTTCCAAACGGCTGTAGATATTTCGATAACACTTGGTCACATGTTACTTATATGTCCACTTAAACTATAGGATAGTTAATTTATCCCTTAACTACCCCCATTTGTGAGGGTCGGGGTTTTTGTTTAAAGTCCCATGCAAATCAATGGGAAATGTATGTTCCCACATAACTTCTGTACGCCTGGAGATATTTCAATAATACCTGGTACACATATTACTTATATGCCAAATAAAAATATATGACAGTTAAATTAACCCTTGCCTACACCCTTATATAAAAGATGGGTATATTTATATTACTATGATTTTCCTCCCCAAAAGGTTAAGATAGGAAGACTGGGCAACGCCGGGTATTCAGCTAGTTATAATCTAAAGAAAAGTCTGACATTGTGGGCATAGAGACTGTACAAAATTTCTGGCTTTTGTCTTAGAAATAACGCACTCTATGGGCCAGATTCAAAGAGATAAGACGGTGTATCTCCTGATACGCCGTCGTATCTCTGAGTTCTGACGGTCGTATCTATGCGACTGATTCAGAGAATCAGTTACGCATAGATATTCCTAAGATCCGCCAGGTATAAGTGTCTTACACCGTCGGATCTTAGGCTGCAATTCCAGGCCGGCCGTTAGGTGGCGTTTCGGATTGTTTTTTACGCGACGAATATGCAAATGAAGATTTCCGCCGATTCAGAAACGAACGACCGCCCGGCGCATTTTTTTTACGTCGTTTGCATTCGGCTTTTTCCGGCGTATAGTTACCCCTGGGTCTATGAGGCGCAGCCAATGTTAAGTATGGCCGTCGTTCCCGCGTCAAATTTTGAAATTTTACGTTGTTTGCGTACGTCGATTCAGAAAACAGCTGGACGTAAGTTACGCTCACGACGAAACCAATGACGTCCTTGCGACGTCATTTGGAGCAATGCATGCCGGGACTTTTTAGGGACGGCGCATGCGCAGTACGTTCGGCGCGGGGACACGCTTCATTTAAATGAAACACGCCCCCTCCCTGCCGAATTTGAATTCCGCCGGGTGATTTATGCTACGCCCCTGCAACTTTACAGGCAAGTGCTTTGTGAATAAGGCACTTGCCTGAAAAACTTGCGTCGGTGTAATGTAAATCAAATACGTTACGCCCACCAAAAAATACGCCCATCTACGTGAATCTGGCCTTCTATGTCAAGTTAAAACCTGAATGGTCCTTGCTTAAGAATATGAGTTAAAGTAAAAAGGCTGACATATTTTTGGCTGTTGTACAGAAATAATTCTTTATTTGTTAATTCCCATAAAACATCTGCCTAGTTTCTGCCTTTGAAATTGCTCAATAGTAAAAAGTCTAACAGAGAGTGCATGAAAGCTACATTAATTCAGTTTTTATCTGTCTTGACTGTTGTCTCAGAAATAATATACTCTAGGTTTTATTTCATGTTGAAACCTGCCTCATCATTTTCTTTAAAATTGTGGCCCAGTAAAAATTCTGATAGATAGCTAGATTCAGGTAGATGTGTGCATCTTTGAGGCGGCGTAGCGTATCGTATTTACGCTACGCCGCCGTAAGTCAGAGAGGCAAGTGCTGTATTCACAAAGCACTTGCCTCCTAAGTTACGGCGGCGTAGCGTGAATGGGCCGGCGTAAGCACGCCTAATTCAAATGAGGATGAGGGGGGGTTTTATGTAAATTACATGTGACCCGACGTGATTGACGTTTTTACGAATGGCGCATGCGCCGTCCGTGGACATATCCCAGTGTGCATTTCTCCAAAGTATGCCGCAAGGACGTATTTGTTTCGACGTGAACGTAAATTCCGTCCAGCCCCATTCATGGACGACTTACGCAAACGACGTCAAATTTTCTAATTTCGACGCGGGAACGACGGCCATACTTAACATTGACTAGGCCAGCTATTTGTTCGACTAACTTTACGCCGGAAAAAGCCATACATAAACGACGTAAAAAAATAAGCCGGGCGCACGTACGTTTCTGAATCGGCGTATCTAATCATTTACATATTCTACGCCAAACTCAACAGAAGCGCCACCTAGCGGCCAGCGTAAATATGCACCCTAAGATACAACGGCGTAGGAGACTTACGCCACTCGTATCTTAGCCTAATTTAAGCATATCTGGTTTCCAGAATACGCTTAAATTTAGGACGGCGTAGATTCAGAGTTACGGCGGCATATCTACTGATACGCCGGCGTAAAGCTATCTGAATCTAGCTAATAGTGTGCATGGAGTCTGGCTGTTGTCTTAGAAATAATGCACTCCAATTTTTATTTCATAATAAAAAAAACTAAACCCTGGCTCTGAAATTGCTTGGTCCCTCTGGCTGACATATTGCACATGGAATCTGTACAGTTTTCCTGTAAGTTGTTTTAGAAATAAACACTTTTTTTATTAAATGTTTTGGTCCTTGCCTCTGAAAATGTGGCATATAGAAATGTCTTTCATTGTTTACATTGAGTTTTTTACAATATTTTTGCTTTTGTCTTAGAAATAAAAAAAATGTATGTCATGTTATATAACTTGCCTGGTTCCTGATTCCGAAATTGTGGCCCAGTAAAAAGGCTGACACTGTGTGTACAGTCTCCACAATATTATAGATAAAATACATTCTAATATTTGTCATTTTAAACCCTACCTGGTCCCTAACTTCAAAATGTGTAAAAATGCTGACTGCTTAAGTATATATAATATTGTTGGCTTTTGTCTCAGAAGTAATACACTCTCATTTTTATTACATGCTGCAACTTGCTTGGCCACTACCTCTGTTTTGTATCCAAAATAAAACATTCTCTTTGTAAACTTTGAAAACTGTCATATGTGGCTGCCCTGGAATAGACACAATGGTCTGTAAATATATTGCAAAGACGTTCCTGAAGAAGACACAACCTGATTTGTGACTAATAATGTCAATATTTTCTTGATAAATGTCCCCTTCCATTTTTTTTTTACTTCTGATTGCCATTGAGTCTTTTACAACTTTACCACAATATGCAGTAGTGAATGAGCCCTGACACATGCATTTGTTGCATTGATCAAAAGTTGTCGACAGAAGCCTGCCATGGCAATATTTATTTAGAGTATAAATCAATGAAAAGCTCACTAAATAGATCAATGGAGGGTCTTTGGTTTGTATTGTATGTTATTTGATTCAACTTGTTTAGTTACATATAAATGGTATTTCCCATTGCATTTAGCCCATGTGACAATACACTTAGGTTAACATGCATGCTTTATTATATTGCATTGATGTGCATTTTGTTAAAGCTCTGTATTAATATGCTGTTTTCACATATAAATGGGCCAAGTTACATTAAGGGACATTGCTTAACATGGGAAGTGAGAAGCATCGGAGACAGATTAATTGAGCCATAAACTCCAACTTTGGCAGCTCTAAGTGGTTAGGGTTAGTTTGGCTTTATGAAAACTAACTCTAACCACTTCCTATATAGTGTTACTACATTAAACTATAACCACCAATAAAACACAATTTATGTTATTGCGCTTACAAATATTTGCAAGCAATACATCACGTCAGACTTTCCATAAATTGGACTTTCCAAAAACAAAGATGGCTGCCACGATTGTCACTTGCATGGTGGAATGTCCTAGCTACGCCCTACGTGTTTCATATATGTCATCAAGAGCACACTGAAACACTGTGAAATATCCACTTTATGAGAGCTGCACTTTGTGTTATTTACTTCAATTGTATACTCAGTATCAGGGTATTGTGTTAGTTGCCCATCTTATTGTTTATACATAAGTGCAGAGTGTGGTGTCCTGAGGCTCCTCCAAAAACGACTAAAACACTATGGGCTAGTTTCAGGTAGGGGCGCGCTTAGTTACAGCGGCGCAGCGTATCATATTTACGCTACGCCGCCGTAAGTTAGAGAGGCAAGTGCTGTATTCACAAAGCACTTGCCTCCTAAGTTTTGGCGGCGTAGCGTAAATGGGGCCGGCGTAAGCACGCGTAATTCAAATGATGCGTGTTTTATGTTAATTCTTGGTGACCCGACGTGATTGACGTTTTTCCCAAACGGCGCATGCGCCATCCGTGGAATTTCCCAGTGTGCATTGCTCCAAAGTACGCCGCAAGGACGTCATTGGTTTCGACGTGAATTACGTCCAGCCCCATTTACGGACGAGTTACGCAAACGCTGTAAATTTTTCAAATTTCGACGCGGGAACAACGGCCATACTTAACATTGCGTGCGCCTCCTAATAGCAGGAGTAACCTAACGCCGAAAAAGCCTAACGTAAACGACGTAAATAAATAGCGCCGGGCGTACGTAAATTTGTGAATCGGCGGATCTAGGTCATTTGCATATTCTACGCCGAAAACGACGGAAGCGCCACCTAGCGGTCACCGTAAATATGCACCCTAAGATACGACGGTGTAAGAGACTTACGCCAGTCGCATCTTAGGCTAATGTCGGCGTATCTTGCTTTCTGAATACAGAAAGAAGAAAATTCTCTCTGAATCTAGCCCTATATTGAGAGGTCAAACTATGCAGTGTTCCCTCTTCAGCATATAACAGCCCTGCGTTAATAAAATAAAAGAATTGCAGTGCTTTTATTGTTTAAATAAAATTGTGGTACTTTTTTTTATAGAAAAAAAAAAAGAATCGCTGTACTTTTATTGTTTAAAAAACAAAATGGTGGTACTTTCACTATGTTTAAATAAACTGTGACATTTTCAGTGTTTTTTTTTTTTTTAGAAAAGAGAATTGTGCTGCTTTTATTCTGAGTTAAAAAAAAACAGAATTGAAATGCTGTCAATTTTTTTTTCAAAAAAAAATATACTTTTTTATTGTGCATTAAAAGAATTGTGGTGCTTTCATTAGAAAAAACATTGTGATGCTTTCATTGTGTTTGAAAATAAAAAATAAAAAATTGTGCTGCTTTCATTCTTCATTCAAAATAAATATGTAATGCTTTCATTGTTTAAAAAAATAATGGAACTTTTATTATGCGCTAAAAAAAAAAACATGCTGCTTTCATTGCGTTTTTAAAAAATGTGGTACTTCCAAGTGTTTTTTTTTTTTAGAAAAGCATTCTTCTGCTTTCATTTTGATTTAAAAAAACTGAATATATTATATATTTTATTTTTTTTGGTATACCCTATCCAATAAATTACGTAATAGGCTCGATCTGCAATGAATTTAATGATTGATGAGCTATCAATAGCACTTTTAAAAGTAATGTGGGTGCGTATTATAGTGATATAGAAGGATGAGATTAAATCCAGCCCTATCAATTATCTACTTATTTAATTCTTAATTTTTTTTATAGAACGAGGACAATGTATTGTTTGTGGATTATTATAGATATTATAAATCAGTAGGGTAAAAAAAAGAGAAAAAAATATATATTATATTTGTTTTGTTTTTTTATTTTTGTATTTCTCTTCCCTCTGGAAAGGAAATAATAATAAGTAAATTGGCATCCATAAAAACAGTATATGAAATGTGGTGGCAGGCGGGGGCTATATGTGAGGCGTATTGATGAGCATCTTGACAAGCTCGCTTTATTTTTTATTCTTAGGAATTATGCTGCCATTAGATCAGCCACCATGGGGTCAATTCACAAAGCTTTTTTTGCCGATACCGGTCGTTATGTAAACGATTTCACACGTTATTGAAGCAAGTCCAATTCACTAAACTACTTAACGCTTCTAAAAATCATCAAATAACGTTTCACTACACGGAACCGATATTTTTAGTTTTGACTCGTTATTGAACGTATTGATCGTTGTTTTAACGACTCAAATCGTTAAATATGTACAGAAGTGCAATTCACAAAGGTTTTTTAGACATTTAACGATCGCTAAGCAATCGTTAAATAAGCACCTCCCTGAGGGTGGCGTTATGACATTTCCCAGGCGATATTTCATTTGTTGAGAGGAATTTTTTGGCGGTTCAGGCTTGTAGTCAATTTTGTTAGGAGTTTTGTGCAAGATGGAACCATTTGGATGTGCTCTATTTGAACTGAAACTGATCCAGAGGCGAAGAAGGACACGTCAGAATGTCGTTCAGATAGAGAAACGTGTATTCCGTTCACGTACCTTTTTGGATCAATTTACTGAAACCCAGGTGATAGCCAAATTCAGATTATCCTCTCCCATGATACATTCCCTGTATGATGAAATACACTTGGCCCTAGAAACACGCACGCGGAGAAGTAATGCAGTACCAGGTCTTGTGCGTTTTTTGGCAGTACTTCATTTTTTAGGAAAGGCCTCATACCAACATGTCAGTGGTGAGATTGTTGGCATCTCACAACCCAGTTTTTCCCGCTGCTTGGTGGAGGTCCTGCAAGCACTGCGACAACTTGCTCCAAAATACATACACATGGGCAAGTCACGTGAAGAGCGGGATCAAATTAAACGTGGTTTTTTTGACCTAGCAGGAATGCCCAATGTCATTGGGGCAATAGACTGCACCCATGTGCCATTATGTCCCCCATCAGAACAGGAGCACATCTACCGAAACCGTAAGGCTTACCATTCACTCAACATCCAGGTGATCTGTGATTCAAACCTCATAATCCGTGATGTTGTCACCGGCTTTCCAGGATCCTGTCATGATGCCCATATATTGCGCCAATCGGGAATATATGATACTCTGGACAAGGACTTAGAAAATAATGGATGGCTGCTGGGTAAGTGTGCTCCACTGTTTATTTTATGGTGTGTTTTCCAGTTATAAATGCGTTTTTATTTTTTTATTCCATACTAGACTGACATTAGTGCTATATCAGTAACATGACAGCTCAACAGCTTTACATTAATCAGTATTTCAAAAACATGTAATAATAAACTCAGAATTTAAATGTCCAAAATACTTTCAAGTACTTTTTAGTTAGCTATCACCTGGTTCAAGGTCCACAAATCTTTCCTTTCTCATGTGAGGTGTATTGTTGTTCCACATGTTCCGTGTGCACTGAAAAGTAGTCACTACTTCAAGCTTGCTTAAGTGATGTATTACACTATCATATTAAGACATCACATGAGAGAGCTAGGAACTACTTATCAAAACACACATGACCAAGGTGTGCCAAAGAAGCCACCCACCAGAATTAAGTACAGTACCTATATGTAAATGATTGCAGCATAAGATGCAACAATTGTGTCAGTAGTTGATTTACTTGAATGTATAGTTAATATTTAAATATGGGAGTTCAACACTATCCCATACGTTAACCCCCCAATATGCATAACATCAAGCATGTATCTTAGACTATATATAAATAATAGATTCAGTCAGTGATCTACTGGAGTCAAGCCATCAAACAGTTCTAAATCAGTGGTCATGCTATCAGACAAGTGTTTTGGGTTGGATATACAACACAGGAAAACTAGATATAACATAATGTAAAATATAAAATAATGATTACACAGAGTTGACACACATACACCCCCCTCTATTAAATCTTACAACACGGTATGATTTTACTGTGGAAATTTAAAGATACAGAGCCCCAAATACCAACCCATTGGTTACATAGGGACATTTTTGTAACACTTCAAAATGGGTTAAAAACAAATTCTCCCATTGGACCAATACGTTTACAATGCAGATGTGTCATACACACTCCCCTCTATGATATCTTACAATACGGTATGATTTTACTGTGGAAATTTAAAGGAACAGAGCCCCAAATATCAGCCCATTGGCTACAAACTGAGATTTTTGCATTTCAAAATGGGTTCAAAAAAATTCTTGCATTGGACCAATACGTTTACAATGCAGATGTGTCATACACACTCCCCTCTATGATATCTTACAATGCGGTATGATTTTACTGTGGAAATTTAAAAGGAACAGAGCCCCAAATATCAGCCCATTGGCTACATAGGGATATTTTTGTAATGTTTCTGAATGGGTTAAAAACAAATTCTACCATTGGACCAATACGTTTACAATGCAGATGTGTCATACACACCCACCTCTATGATATCTTACAATACGGTTTGATTTTACTCTGGAAATTTAAAGATACGGAGCCCCAAATACCAATCTATTGGTAACATAGGGACATTTTTGCACTACTTCAAAATGGGTCAAAAACGAAATCTCTCATTGGACCAATACGTTTACAATGCAGATGTGTCATATACACACCCCTCTATGATTACTTACAATACAGTATGATTTTACTGTTTACATTTTAAGATATAAACACCCAAATATCAGCACATTGGCTAGTTATAATAAATATATGACCCAATGGAAAAATAGATAGAAAACTGGCTAAAAGATAGAATTCAGAGAGTCGTGGTTAATGATTCTTACTCTGAATGGTCCAAGGTTATCAGTGGTGTACCCCAAGGTTCAGTGTTGGGAGCCTTAGTTTTTAATATCTTTATAAATGATATTGGGTCTAGGATTTCTGTCTTTGCAGATGACACTAAGCTATGCAGTGGAATAACGTCCTTACATGATGTCGCCAATTTACAAGCCGACCTCAATGCTCTGTCTAATTGGGTGACTAAGGCCCCCGTACAGACGAGCAAACATGTACGATGAAACCGGTCCGCCGGACCGTTTTCAGCGTACATGTCTGCCCGGAGATCTCTGTATGATGGCTGTACTCACCATCATACAGAAATCCGTGCGTACTCGATAAGCGGCGACGAGGCCGTGCCGTCGCCGCGACGTGCGCGGCCCTGGCAGTTCAATGCTTCCACGCATGCGTCGAAGTGATTCGACGCATGCGAGGGATTGCGGCCACTCGGACATGTACGGTAGGTCTGTGCAGACGACCGAACATGTCCGACAGACAGGATTCCAGCGGGCTGTTTCTAAACATGTTTAGAAATATTTGCCCGCTCGAAAAAGGCCCGGCGGGCAAATGTACGGTGGAATCCTGTCCGCTCGGCTGTACAGACGACAGAACATGTCTGCTGAAACTGGTCCGCGGACCAGTTTCAGCAGACATGTTCGGTCGTCTGTATGGGGCCTAAGTGGCAGATGAGGTTTAATGTTGATAAATGTAAAATTATGCACTTGGGGGCTAAGAATATGCATGTGTCATACATACTAGGGGGGGTACAACTGGGGGAATCCGTAGTGGAGAAAAATCTGGGGGATCAGTAGGAGAAGGATCTGGGGGTTATGGTAGATCATAAGCTCAGTAATGGCATGCAATGCCAAGCTGCGGTTTCCAAAGCGAGCAAAGTCCTTTCTTGTATTAAGAGAGGTATGGACTCCAGAGAGAGAGATATCATTTTGCCCCTGTACAAATCATTAGTAAGACCTCATCTGGAATATGCAGTTCAGTTTTGGGCTCCAGTTCTCAAGAAGGATATCGGGGACCTGGAGAAAGTGCAGAGAAGGGCAACCAAACTGATAAGAGGAATGGAGGAGCTCAGCTATGAGGAAAGATTAGAGGAACTGAATTAATTTTCTCTTGAGAAGAGGAGATTAAGGGGAGATATAATCAACATGTACAAATATATAAGGGGTCCATATAGTGAACTTGGTGTTGAGTTATTCACTTTACGGTCAACACTGAGGACAAGGGGGCACTCTTTACATGTAGAGGAAAAGAGATTTCATCTCCAAATACGGAAAGGTTTCTTCACAGTAAGAGCTGTGAAAATGTGGAATAGACTCCCTGCAGAGGTGGTTCTGGCCAGCTCAGTAGATTGATTTAAGAAAGGTCTGGATTATTTCCTAAATGTACATAATATAACTGAGTACTAAGATTTGTAGGTAAAGTTGATCTGGGGAAAATACGATTGTATGAGCAACTGATACAGTCAAAATGTCTAATGTAAAATATTTTTATTACAAAGTAAAAATTTCTAAACATTTACAGTAAAATATTGATTGTGACAACCATAAATCAGCTTATTAACATTGTATTAACAATGATGTATACAAAACATCAAATATTGTGCAGTGTATATAAACTCTACATGTTGCATGTTTCGCGGTTACTTGGTGTCCGCTTCCTCAGGAGCCATACATGGGCACATAATTTATTAAACAATGTATATGGAATATGTCACAAAATGTGGATGCTGTGTCAGGTAGGTGACCAAGAACCCGGTTCAGGGAACCAACCCACCCCGGGGGACACAAAAATGCAGGATGACCCACATAAATTGGTACAACCTGATTATAAAGAGACGTCTGTCCTATCCCCACAGTGTCACCTTGGTATATTGTACATGAATAGCCCCTCTGGGTACAGGGACGTCTTAACAGAAATTGTGTTGGTGTGAAGGGTAAAATTATACATCCTCCAGCCAGATCTTCCATTACTTCAATCAGGTAACTGCCTCAAATAAAGTGAGGGATCATTGGTGACAGGGGAGATACACAGGCGTCTCCTTAAAGCGGGAGTTCACCCATTTAAAAAAAAAAAAAAAATCTCCCCTTAGCTTCCTGCTCGTTCGGTCTAGGGGAATCGGCTATTTATATTAAAATATGTGCAGTACTTACCCGTTTTCGAGCTGCATCTTCTTCCGTCGCTTCCGGGTATGGGTCTTCGGGAGCCGGCGTTCCTTCTTGAGTGACAGCCTTCCGAGAGGCTTCCGACGGTCGCATCCATCGCGTCACTCGTAGCCGAAAGAAGCCGAACGTCGGCGCGGCTCTATACTGCGCCTGCGCACCGACGTTCGGCTTCTTTCGGAAAATCGTGACGCGATGGATGCGACCGTCGGAAGCCTCTCGGAAACCTGTCAATCAAGAAGGAACGCCCATTCCCGAAGCCCATACCCGGAAGCGACGGAGAGGATGCGTCTCGTAAACGGGTAAGTACTGCACATATTTTAAAATAAATAGCCGATTCCCCTAGTAATAACGAGCAGGAATCTAAGGGGGAAAAGTGCCCTCTAAGGGTGAACCCCCGCTTTAATGCAGCACACAGCTATTATTTATTTATGTTTTTATGGTTGAACTTTTTTCAACCTGACTAACTATGTAACTAAATAATAGCCCATTCATTGAAATTTATGTTGTCATAATTATATATATATATAGAAAAAACATCTTATATTAAATCTAAGAATTTACAGAGACATATCTGTTTAAAAACATTGGTTTACCATACATATTTTCCTGTTTCGGGCAATGTGTCTGGAATTAGTTTGTGGTTGGTACTTACATTGGAAATATTGTAACAATAAAACATATTCGTATACAACACCAGCATGGCCACTGTTGATGCATAAATATGATCCCTACTTGTTTCATCTTAAATCCATTTAATTCTGATTGTGAAGGATTAATAAATGTTTCTCATCATGTTTCTCATTGATCATTTAATACTCAAAATACAAAATTAATACAAATGTATTTTAAAGGTTGCTTTCATATTTTTTAAAAATTCATGGCAAAATCCATGGACAATTATGAAAAATATCGAATTTATCCGGGGGAGGGAACACAACAGTCTACTTGTGAATACATAGATGTACATTTCTGTAGATTTCGGCAAACAAATATCTATAAAAACAAAATACTGTCAACCTACAAATTAGTATGAAAAATGTTCCAAATAGAAACTTAAACTTTGTGTGTACTTCTTTTCATAAAATATGTTGTGTTTTAAATTGACATGAATTGATGTATCTGTTTATTTACAAATTTTGCATTTCCATACATAGCTCTTCTTTTTAATTGCAATCTCTGGTATATTTTGACATTCTTGATGATACCATTTTGAACATGATGAGCACTGAATCATCAACTCCCCGCAGTAAACAAGCCTACATATGCAGTACAGTGGGAGCACAGCAATGTTTAAGTCAAGTGCTTCTCTTCTACTTTTACTTGGGAAAGGTGTTATGAGTTGGTCCTTGAAACATGCTGAAATGTGTGATCTTAACTTTGCTTGGTCAAATGTAAGGCTAGTTAGATTTTTATCAAACGCTAAACTGATTGCAAATGCTATTGAAAAGGCTCCACAATCACATGATTTTTTTTTGGTTTCTGAACATTCTTAACATTTATTTTGATTTCATTGTTTACGAACATTCTCATCATCCAAAATATCATCAAAATTTCTTCAGAATCAAGACATGCTGTCATATACATTAACAGTTCCTTTAGAACAATACAGGTTACTTACTGTAACCCAGTGATTGCCATGCACATGTAGTATTTAATTGAAATCATCAGTTGGGGACCCAACTGGTTCACCAGAAATTACTGCAGCTAGCACTACTGTGCTCTGTAAACCATCTATTTGTTGAATTTTTTTTTCCAATCAAATAATGTGCTACATCCATGTGATCACTTGACAGCCAATTTGTTTCTTGGAGATCTCCAGGTGCACTTTGACGAGTGCTGTAGAGAACCAACTTTTTGATTTTGCTTATGTTCCTCTGCTAGATTATTCTTCCACACAGGACCAATGTAATTCTTTATCTGTACATAAAAAATATAAATAGATTACCTTAATGTTGAACTATTTTTGTTCACATTATAGAATTGTCTTGGTATGATTTATAATACATTATTAAAATGCATCTATATTATATCTATCTATATATCTATCTATATATTATATATATCTATACATCTCATTTATAGTATAGATACAGCACTGTTCAAAAGTCTTATGCCCTGTACACACGATCGGTTTGTCTGACGTCTGTCATGTTAAATTCATTTGTGTCACTTGTCCTCAAAATAGCACGGATAAAATAATTTCAGATTTCTTGTATTGTAGGAAAAGTGTATATCTCTCAAAGCACAGATTTACATATTTCCATGAATACAATAATAATTTTATATTTCAGTATAAAACATTCTGATGGTATATTTAGGCTCTATGCCGAGATACGTCAATGGTTCTGACAGCGTGTACGACACATCTGCATTGTAAACGTATTGGTCAAATGGGAGAATTTGTTTTTAACCCATTTTGAAATGCAAACATGTCAGTTTGTAGCCAATGGGTTGATATTTGGGGCTCTGAGGGGGGTGTATGTGTAACAACTCTGTGTAATCATTATTTTATATATTATATATTAAATTATGTTATATCTAGTTTTCCTGTGTTGTATATCCAACCAAAAAAACTTGCCTGATAGCATGACCACTGATATGGAACTGTCTGATGGCTTGACTTCAGTATTGATCTCTACCTGTCTCTAAGATTGTTGAGCGGTTCATGGTGTCGCAGGGCCAGATATTAAATGTCATCGCATCGAGTGCTTGTGGCGACAATGGACCATAAGGCATGCCACATTGACTGTGAGGTATGGTTTACATCAAATTTGGATCAAGATTGTGGAAATCAATCTAGATCCTCACAGGAATCAGTTAGATGGGTGGTTAGACCAATGTTATCTGATTCACGATTGAAATGACGGTCTGCTTTGCGATATGTGAATTGGTCAGTTGGTGTCACTTAGTGTTTTGGTCCCCTTAGCGGTTGGGCTGGTACAGAGGGAGGAGTTCATGAGCTTTATATGGGATATCTTGTTAGATGCTACAGGTATGAAACATAACAATGAGATTAGGGTTTCCCCAATGAGAAATATGGGTCAATTTAATGAAGGTGTCTGTATGTACAGTTTTAACATATATACATATTCATGTATGGCCATGAATATGTTTGTGCTAAAAGGGAAAAGAAAAGAGAATGATTTAAGTGTAGATGTTGTGGATTTTTTTTCCCCCTCTCTCTCTTACCACTCCAGTGTATATAATAATAATGTAAGCGGAGGATAGGGCATATATACATGGTTTGTTCTGGTCTCCGCTGTGAGATATCCCCTGTGCTCACCCACTTAACCCCCGTGTAGGTACACCAGCCCTTTGGTAGGGCTTGGTTATTTTCTTTTTTTTGGATATAGTCCATAGCCCTTTGTTTTTTGTTCCCTTTCCTTACATGTTGTCCCATTCGTGGTTTCTGAGTAGTTCAGGGTCCCAAGAGAGGGAACCTCTCTTTTACATTCCCCCCCTCTTTTTTTTGTTTTTTAAGATGGCAGGGGGGTCTTCTTCGACATCCCTACTGAAACTTTGTACCTATAATGTCAAAATCCTGAATAAACGAGTCAAAAAGAGGGCAGATTCTGTATAACTTGCATAAAGCTAAGGCAGATATTATCCACTTGCCCACCGGGTTAATTCTGGCACTTCTCTCCTTCATGTGAAAATCACAATTTTTTTGCTAGAAAATGAATCAGAACCCCCAAACATTATATATTTTTTTTTAGCAGACATCCTAGGGAATAAAATGGCAGTCATTGCAATACTTTTTGTCACACCGTATTTGCGCAGCGGTCTTACAAGCGCACTTTTTTTGGATAAAAATCACTTTTTTGAATTAAAAAATAAGACAACAATACATTTTGCCCAATTTTTTTATATATTGTGAAAGATAATGTTACGCCGAGTAAAATGATACCCAACATGTCACGCTTAAAAATTGCGCCCGCTCGTGGCATGGCGTCAAACTTTTACCCTTAAAAATCTCGATAGGCGATGTTTAAAAAATTCTACAGGTTGCATTTTTTGAGTTGCAGAGTAGGTCTAGGGCTAGAATTATTGCTCTCACTCTAACGATCGCGGCGATACCTCACTTGTGTGGTTTGAATACCGACGGCTCCGGTAAGCGGCAGAGGGCGCGGGAGAGCGGCGGGAGGGGGGGGGGCCCCTCTCCCGCCACCGATAACGGCGATCTTGCGGCGAATCCGCCGCGGAGACCGCCGTTATCGTGTACACCACCGCCCCCTGAAAAGATGAATATCTCGGTTGTGGCAGCAGCTGCTGCCGTTATCGAGATATTCAACTTTAAAAAGAGGACGTCTTTTTGACATGGGGCGGTGGTCAAGAGGTTATACTCCTCCAGGAGACCCATTTTCATACCGAGGCATTCCTGTATGTTCTGGTAAACATTATTCCCAGTGGTTTCAAAGCCCTATGTCTGGTTCAAAGGCTAGGGGGGTTCTCCATAGCGTTTCATAAAAATTTACCGGCCCAGCTCCTGAAACATATAGCTGATATTAATGGTAGATACTTATTACTTTTTAAATTCCGGCTGTGGGATAAACTTTTCACAATTGCTAAATTTTACATTCCGAATTATGATAAAACCACAACAATTTCCCGCTATGTTCGCCTTTTAACAGATTTTGCTAAAGGTGTCATTCTTGTAGGAGGAGATCTCAATTTAGCCCTAGAACCTCAGTTAGACACCTCGGCACAGCGTTATAATATTTCTTACTCTCGGCTGAGGGCCCTTAAAAAAACAACAGGCTACTTGATCTTTGGCGGATTTTATATCCTAAAGATCGTAACTATACATACTTTTTATCAGCTCATAAATCTTACAGTAGGCTAGATCATTTTTTATCATCAGGTCCGAAGGTTTTGGAGTGGAACCCTTCAATGGAAATAGGGTCATCTATCTGGTCTGACCATTCACCAGTATTTCTATCAATATACACCCATATCCCCCTCCCCCCCAGACCCGAGGCACAAGTTGGTCCTGGTGTTTGAATGATACGCTTATGTTGGACCCACTTTGCCACAAGGCAATTGTAGAAGCAATTGGCAATTTTGTTTCTGATATTGAACAGGACGAGACTGCATTACCATTAAAATGGGAAGCCCTTAAAAGCGGTATTACGAGGGTTATTTATCCAACATGGCTCTCGTCTTAAAAAAGAAAGATTGGTGGCCATTCAAAATAGTCTGTCAAAACTCCAATCATTTGAAACTTTACATAAAGCCTCACAGTCTACAGAAGTATTAGCTAACATCACATCTACTATGACATCATTATTGCAGCTTATGGAAGAATCCCATAGTTCATATCAACAGAAATGTGCCTTAAGTAGTTACAGATATGGAAATAAATGTGGGAGACAACTAGCGCGTACATTACATCCACGTCCTCCTCAGACTTTTATAGCCAGTATAAGGAAGTCGTCGGGGGAAATTACCTCAGATCCTCAAAACCTTCAACAAATATTCCGAGAATATTTTTCAGCACTCTATCATCTTCTGCGGAAGACATGGGATCAAATACTTGTAGCATTGAAGACTATGTACAAGAAACTGCTATTTCAAAACTAGAAGATGAACATAGGGAATCATTTGATTACTCTTTTTTAATGGAAGAATTACTGGGAGTAATTACAGATATTCCACTGGGCAAGAGCCCTGGTCCAGATGGATTTACTCCAAAATCATTTAAAAACATATAAAGAACACTTGGCCCCATTTATTCTACAGTTTTTTTTTATTCCATCTCTTCCACCAACACATTCCTGACTCAAACATTGGAAGCCCATATTACTTTGATCTCTACCTGTCTCTAAGATTGTTGAGCGGTTCATGGTGTCGCAGGGCCAGACATTAAATGTCATCGCATCGAGTGCTTGTGGCGACAATGAACCATAAGGCATGCCACATTTACTGTGAGGTATGGTTTACATCAAATTTGGATCAAGATTGTGGAAATCAATCTAGATCCTCACAGGAATCAGTTAGATGGGTGGTTAGACCAATGTTATCTGATTCACGATTGAAATGACGGTCTGCTTTGCGATATGTGAATTGGTCAGTTGGTGTCACTTAGTGTTTTGGTCCCCTTAGCGGTTGGGCTGGTACAGAGGGAGGAGTTCATGAGCTTTATATGGGATATCTTGTTAGATGCTACAGGTATGAAACATAACAATGAGATTAGGGTTTCCCCAATGAGAAATATGGGTCAATTTAATGAAGGTGTCTGTATGTACAGTTTTAACATATATACATATTCATGTATGGCCATGAATATGTTTGTGCTAAAAGGGAAAAGAAAAGAGAATGATTTAAGTGTAGATGTTGTGGATTTTTTTTCCCCCTCTCTCTCTTACCACTCCAGTGTATATAATAATAATGTAAGCGGAGGATAGGGCATATATACATGGTTTGTTCTGGTCTCCGCTGTGAGATATCCCCTGTGCTCACCCACTTAACCCCCGTGTAGGTACACCAGCCCTTTGGTAGGGCTTGGTTATTTTCTTTTTTTTGGATATAGTCCATAGCCCTTTGTTTTTTGTTCCCTTTCCTTACATGTTGTCCCATTCGTGGTTTCTGAGTAGTTCAGGGTCCCAAGAGAGGGAACCTCTCTTTTACATTCCCCCCCTCTTTTTTTTGTTTTTTAAGATGGCAGGGGGGTCTTCTTCGACATCCCTACTGAAACTTTGTACCTATAATGTCAAAATCCTGAATAAACGAGTCAAAAAGAGGGCAGATTCTGTATAACTTGCATAAAGCTAAGGCAGATATTATCCACTTGCCCACCGGGTTAATTCTGGCACTTCTCTCCTTCATGTGAAAATCACAATTTTTTTGCTAGAAAATGAATCAGAACCCCCAAACATTATATATTTTTTTTTAGCAGACATCCTAGGGAATAAAATGGCAGTCATTGCAATACTTTTTGTCACACCGTATTTGCGCAGCGGTCTTACAAGCGCACTTTTTTTGGATAAAAATCACTTTTTTGAATTAAAAAATAAGACAACAATACATTTTGCCCAATTTTTTTATATATTGTGAAAGATAATGTTACGCCGAGTAAAATGATACCCAACATGTCACGCTTAAAAATTGCGCCCGCTCGTGGCATGGCGTCAAACTTTTACCCTTAAAAATCTCGATAGGCGATGTTTAAAAAATTCTACAGGTTGCATTTTTTGAGTTGCAGAGTAGGTCTAGGGCTAGAATTATTGCTCTCACTCTAACGATCGCGGCGATACCTCACTTGTGTGGTTTGAATACCGTTTTCATATGCGGGCGCTACTAGCGTATGCGTTTGCTTCTGCGCGCGAGCTCGTCGGGACGGGGCGCTTTAAAAAGTTTTTTTTGGGTTTTCTTATTTATTTTTATTTAGTTTTATAATTTTTTACACTGAAATAATAAAAAAAAAAATGTATCACTTTTATTCCTATTACAAGGAATGTAAACATCCCTTGTAATAGAAAAAAGCATGACAGGTCCTCTTAAATGAGATCTGGGGTCAAAAAGACCTCAGATCTCATAATTAGACTTAAATGCAAAAAAAAAAAAAAAAAGTCATTTTTTCAAATGACAAAAATAAAATGTTTCTTTAAGAGGCTGGGCGGGACTGACGTTTTGACGTCACTTCCGCCCAGCAGAGCTATGAGGACGGGTGAAGGAGATTTCTCCTTCAGTCCCGTCCCCGCTCAGCTGCCGGACACATCCGATCCCCTCCGCCGCTACCGACGGCTCCGGTAAGCGGCAGAGGGCGCGGGAGAGCGGCGGGAGGGGGGGGGCCCCTCTCCCGCCACCGATAACGGCGATCTTGCGGCGAATCCGCCGCGGAGACCGCCGTTATCGTGTACACCACCGCCCCCTGAAAAGATGAATATCTCGGTTGTGGCAGCAGCTGCTGCCGTTATCGAGATATTCAACTTTAAAAAGAGGACGTCTTTTTGACATGGGGCGGTGGTCAAGAGGTTATACTCCTCCAGGAGACCCATTTTCATACCGAGGCATTCCTGTATGTTCTGGTAAACATTATTCCCAGTGGTTTCAAAGCCCTATGTCTGGTTCAAAGGCTAGGGGGGTTCTCCATAGCGTTTCATAAAAATTTACCGGCCCAGCTCCTGAAACATATAGCTGATATTAATGGTAGATACTTATTACTTTTTAAATTCCGGCTGTGGGATAAACTTTTCACAATTGCTAAATTTTACATTCCGAATTATGATAAAACCACAACAATTTCCCGCTATGTTCGCCTTTTAACAGATTTTGCTAAAGGTGTCATTCTTGTAGGAGGAGATCTCAATTTAGCCCTAGAACCTCAGTTAGACACCTCGGCACAGCGTTATAATATTTCTTACTCTCGGCTGAGGGCCCTTAAAAAAACAACAGGCTACTTGATCTTTGGCGGATTTTATATCCTAAAGATCGTAACTATACATACTTTTTATCAGCTCATAAATCTTACAGTAGGCTAGATCATTTTTTATCATCAGGTCCGAAGGTTTTGGAGTGGAACCCTTCAATGGAAATAGGGTCATCTATCTGGTCTGACCATTCACCAGTATTTCTATCAATATACACCCATATCCCCCTCCCCCCCAGACCCGAGGCACAAGTTGGTCCTGGTGTTTGAATGATACGCTTATGTTGGACCCACTTTGCCACAAGGCAATTGTAGAAGCAATTGGCAATTTTGTTTCTGATATTGAACAGGACGAGACTGCATTACCATTAAAATGGGAAGCCCTTAAAAGCGGTATTACGAGGGTTATTTATCCAACATGGCTCTCGTCTTAAAAAAGAAAGATTGGTGGCCATTCAAAATAGTCTGTCAAAACTCCAATCATTTGAAACTTTACATAAAGCCTCACAGTCTACAGAAGTATTAGCTAACATCACATCTACTATGACATCATTATTGCAGCTTATGGAAGAATCCCATAGTTCATATCAACAGAAATGTGCCTTAAGTAGTTACAGATATGGAAATAAATGTGGGAGACAACTAGCGCGTACATTACATCCACGTCCTCCTCAGACTTTTATAGCCAGTATAAGGAAGTCGTCGGGGGAAATTACCTCAGATCCTCAAAACCTTCAACAAATATTCCGAGAATATTTTTCAGCACTCTATCATCTTCTGCGGAAGACATGGGATCAAATACTTGTAGCATTGAAGACTATGTACAAGAAACTGCTATTTCAAAACTAGAAGATGAACATAGGGAATCATTTGATTACTCTTTTTTAATGGAAGAATTACTGGGAGTAATTACAGATATTCCACTGGGCAAGAGCCCTGGTCCAGATGGATTTACTCCAAAATCATTTAAAAACATATAAAGAACACTTGGCCCCATTTATTCTACAGTTTTTTTTTATTCCATCTCTTCCACCAACACATTCCTGACTCAAACATTGGAAGCCCATATTACTTTGATTTCTAAGCCAGATAAGGATCTAACACTAATGTTCTAGTCATCGTCCAATAGACTGATACATAATGACCAGACCGGAATTGTTCAAGGAAGAGAAAGATGCGACAACACAATAAAAACATTTCTACTTATGGGCCATGCCCAAACAACCAAAATACCTGCATGCCTTCTCTCGGTTGATGCGGAAAAGGCTTTTGATCGGGTTGGATGGCCTTTTCTTGAGCATTTATTAAGACAAATAGGGATGGGCTCGTTGATACATATATGGTGGGAATGCCCTTAAAATTTGTCAATTCTGGGACAAGATTATGCAGCTGTATACTTTAGTTACAGGGGAGTTAATCCCCAACACACCTCAAATTACATTGTTATCCATCTTACCAGGCTCATATAAAAATATCAAAAAGGGTCTACTCAGACATTGGATAACAGCGGCGAGGATAGTTATTTCACGGCATTGGCGCTCAACACAAACTCAATCAGTGAATGAATGGATAGTGGAAATGGACCTAATAGAGAAGATGGAGACCCTTCTGTCACATCAATTAGACACATGAAAAATGCTGTTGGATATGGGCACCCTGGAGGACATTTAAGCAATCAACAGGAAATTAAACTAAAAGGGAAAAATGAAACTAGAAATTAATTAAAAAAATAGGACTTGATAGAGTTTCAGTGGAGATGTCCAAATGCCATAACCCCTTGACATCCCCCCCTGCCATCTTTCCCTCCTCCCCCCCTATTTTTTGTCTGTCGTTATTTCCCCCCCCCCCCTTTTTTTTGTTGTTTGTTTGAAGTTTTGGCCACAATAGCTTGTATAATCTGCAGACGATGTAGAAAGATGTTTTGCTGGTATGTAAATACCGTTATTGTATGCACATTTGTTTATTTGTAAGAAAAAAATATAAAACTGAGATTGAAAATAAAAATTTAAAAACTGAATTTTGATGCTTCCATTGTGTTAAATTGTGTGCTACTTTCATTGCGTGAAAAGAAAAAAAATGTGGTGCTTTCATTGTCTGTAAAAAAAAAAAAAACTGATGGTGCTTTCATTGTGTTTAAAAAAATGTTGTGCTACTTCCATTGTTAAACGAAAAAATAATTACAGCGCTTTTATTGCTTATAAAAAAAATTGGGGTACTTTCAGTGTTAATTAAAAGGGTTGGAAAGGTTAATTTTTTTATTTTCTAAATATGTTCCTTTAAGCTAGTGCATTGTTGGTTCACTTATCTTTTCCTTCCATTTCCTTTCTAAATGTTTTTTTTTTTTGTCTGAATTCCTCACTTCCTGTAAACTTGCCCCCATCATCTGAGCTGTTCTGGCTGAGGGTTAGTTAGCCAGAACAGCTTACTGAGGAGGAACAGGAAGTGAGAAATTCAGACAAAGAAAAAAAACATTTAGAAGGGAAATGGAAGGAAAAGGTAAGTGAACCAACAATGCACTAGCTTAAAGGAACCTATTTAGAAAATAAAACACAAACCTTTACAACCCGTTTAAATAAAAACAATTGTGGTACTTTCATTGTGTTTAAAATAAATTTGTGATACTTTTGTTTGTTAAAACAAATGTGATTCTTTTCATTGTTTGTAAAAAAATAAAAAATAAATTGTTTTTCATTCTGTTTAAAAAAGATGTAGTACTTTCATTGTCTGTAAAATTGTGGTACTTTCATTGTCCGCTAAATAACAAATAATTGTGGTGCCTTCACTGTGTGGGTATTTTCATTGTTTGTAAAATTATATATATATATATTGTTTTCATTGTTTAAATAACTTGTGGTACTTTCAGTGGTTTTTTTTTTATTCTTTTTTAGAAAAAATTAATCATGCTGCTTTCATTGTTTTAAAAAAAATTGTACTTCCATTTTGAGAAAATACAGAAAATAATTGTGGTACTTTCATTGTTTGTTAAAAAGAATAAAATAAAAAATATTACATAATGAAAAAAAACTGAAAATGTGCACGTATGGAACCTAGCACAGTGAGCATGCAGAGTGCTGTGCCCCAAGTCTTTTTGAAAGTTCTGAGTCTGCTCTAAAAACACTACTAAAACACTATACTGGGAGGACAGGTCATGCAGTAATCCCTCTCCAGCATATAACAGCTCTGAGACTTCATATAAGTTCTTACCCTCCCATAAACTATTATATACATACGCATTTCGCCATATGATGTCATCAGGTGCCCATTGTGAAACACCATGAAATATCCACTTTGTGAATGCTGTACTGAGTTATTTACTTATATTTTATACTTACCGTATTATATGGGTATTGTGTTAGATGCCCATCTTATTGATCTGACACAAGCGCAGTTATTTTATTATTTAATTAAACAAAAAAAATGAAAATTCTGAGTGTGGTGCCCCGAGGCTCCTTCAAACACTACTAAAACAATATACTAAGAGGTCACACTATGCAGTCTTCCCCTCTCCAGCATAAAAATAACAGCCCTAAGGACTTCACACAAGTTCTTACCCTGCTAAATTGTTTAACTTCCCAAAGTTTAAAAAAAATCGTGCTACTTTCATTGTCTGTTAAAAAAATATATATATATGGTGCTTTCACTGTGCGTTAACAACAGAATTACAGTGCTTTTATTTTTTTAAATAAAATGGTGGTACTTTCATTGTTAATTAAATAAAAACAATTGTGGTGGTTTCATTGTGTTAAAAAAAAAAAAATGTATTTTCGTTTGTAAAAAAAAAAATGTGTTTCCTTCCACTACATTGTGGTACTTTGTGCTTTTTTTTGTATTAAAAGGAGAATTGTGCTGCTTTCATTGTGAGATAAAACCCAGAAATGCAAGCAATGCTTTCATTGTGTTTTTAAAAAAATGCTGTACTTTTATTGTGAATAAAACAATTGCAGCCCTATCGGGGTTTACAAAAAATGTGTTTTCAATGTGTTAAAAAAATTGTTCATTAGAGAAAGAATTGCGTTAAAAAAAAAATATATCTTGCATTCATAGTGTTAAAAAAAATTGCGCTAATTTGTGTTTTTATAGAAAAAAAGCATTCTTCTGCTTTCATTTTGAGTTTAAAAAAAAAAAGAAGAATTGTGGTACTTTCATTGTTTAAAATAAATGTGATGTTTTCGTTGTCAAAAAAATGTGTTGCTTTCATTGTTTAAATAAAGTGTGGTACGTTCAGTTGTTTTTTTTTTTTTATTTCTATTTTTATTTTATTTTTTAAATAAAACTCCACTGCTTTCACTATGAGTTTAAAAACGAAATTGCAATGCTTTTGTGATTGAAAAAAGTTGTGGTACTTTCATAGTGCGTAAATAAAAGAATTGCAGGGTTTCATAGTGTTAAAAACAAAATTGTGGTGCTTTCATTAAAAAAATAGTAGCATTGTGGCGTTTTCATATGCTGTAACCCAGGGGTGTCCAAACTTTTTTCAAAGAGGGCCAGATTTGATGAAGTGAACATGCATGAGGGCCGACTATTTTGCCCGACATTCTGTGAACCATAAAAAATTTGGTCTATGTGTGTTCCTCCGAGCACTAATACACTGCCCAACAGGAATTCTCTTGCCTTTGTGGCTGTGTGTGGTGAAGAGATGAGCTTGGGCATGTTATTTGGATATACCATAATTTAATTTGAAATAAAGAACTGTGAAGCAAAATAAGGGTCAGTGCCCATCAATGCAGCCTCACCGTTGCCATGAATGCAGCACCCATTGTATTGCCATGAATGCAGACTCACCATTATCGTCAGTGCAGCCTGCAGAGGGGGCAGGACGAGCGCCAATAGACATACAGGAGAAACTCCTGTTGTCTCGACGAGCCTCTTTAATTGAAAGTCTTGCCTCCTGTGATGGACAGAACAGTTGTCCAATGGCAGCGCAGGAGACGGGACTTCCTTTTACACAGGATGCCGTGTAAACAGGAAATACTCATGTATGCACAGCACTCGTCCCGTCCCCTCCAAGGCAGCCAGCATACGATCTTTTGTGGCCCCCGGCGCTCGGAGATTCATTGGGGGCCACAAAAGATATATATACACACACACACACAGTGGGGATCGAAAGTTTGGGCACCCCAGGTAAAAATTTGTATTAATGTGCATAACGAAGCCAAGGAAAGATGGAAAAATCTCAAAGGCATCAAGTTACAGATTAGACATTCTTATAATATGTCAAAAAAAGTTAGATTTTATTTCCATCATTTACACTTTCAAAATTACAGAGAAAAAAAAAAGGGTGTCTGCAAAAGTTTGGGCACCCTGCAGAATTTATAGCATGCCAGTCCACCTTTGCAAAGCTGAGACCTGCCAGTGTCATGGATTGTTCTCAATCATCGTCTGGGAAGACCAGGTGATGTTCATCTCAAAGGTTTTAAATGCCCAGACTCATCTGACCTTGCCCCAACAATCAGCACAATGGGTTCTTCTAAGCAGATGAAAACTGAAACTGAAAATAGTTGACGCTCACAAAGCTGGAGAAGGCTATAAGAAGACAGTAAAGCGTTTTCAGATGTCAATATCCTCTGTTCGGAATTTAAAGGGTCACTAAAGGAAAAAAAATGTTTTGCTGAAATGACTGTTTAGTGTATAGAGACATAAAAGTTAACTGATTCCTTTTAAAAATGAATCATATAATGTGCCTCTAGTTTCACTTTCGGTTTTAAACTGGTTTCATGTTTCTGTGAAGTAGAGAGAGACACAGAACAAAAACAAACAAATCCAGGGCAGTGTTTTGTTTTTAAAATGAATCTGATTGGTTCTGAGGAGTTTTAGACACACAGCGAGAAGCTCCCATGAGTTTTTTCATAAGGAGCCAGACAAGCAGGAAGTGTGGAGATCACAGCAGAATTACAGCTACTTCAAAGCAAAAAACGAACAATGAGGACATGAAACCAGTACTGCAGTAAGGTAAAGGAAGCTATTTAGCTAAAAAAATATTTTCCTTTAGTGATCCTTTAATTAAGAAATGGCAGTCATCAGGAACAGTGGAAGTTAAAGCAAGATCTGGAAGACCAAGAAAAATATCAGACAGAACAGCTTGCAGGATTGTGAGAAAAGCAATTCAAAACCCACGTTTGACTGCACGATCCCTCCAGAAAGATCTGGCAGACACTGGAGTTGTGGTACACTATTCCACTATAAAGAGATACTTGTACAAATATGGTCTTCATGGAAGAGTCATCAGAAGAAAACCTCTTCTACGTCCTCACCAAACATTTTTATTTTTTATTTTATTTTTTGTCATTTTGAAAGTGTAAGTGATGGAAATAAAATCTAACTTTTTTTAACATATTATAAGAATGTTTAATCTGTAATTTGATGCCTTTTGGAGATTTTTCCATCTTTCCTTGGCTTCGTTATGCACATTAATACAAATTTTTACCTGGGGTGCCCAAACTTTTGATCCCCACTGTATATGTCGATCCATGGTATTGCAGTACTATAACCCTATAATCTCCTGTGTGGTTACTGTCCGCCTGATTAACAGATTGTCTTTCAGTGCTAGCTTCTTAGCAGCGTGTACGGTTGTGTACTGTCAGTATTGGAAGTCACTACTGGAGGTTACTGTGGGTACAGAGGTACCAGTATTACCAGATATACCAGAAGAGTAACCAGATGAAAAAGTGAACAAGAACGGTGTAAATTGAATAGTGAAATATTGAAAATTGGAAATAATCGCATAATAACTGCATAATTGAACTTTCAGATGAAAAACTGATGAGCAAGAGCCTTAAGGATTTTTTTTAAGGTAAACTGCTTTTTGTTTTGTGCCTCTGTGCTATTTTTGTCTCTTACCTCCTGACTCTGGCAGTTTTAGACCAGGATGAATATACATAAGATATAAGCATAATCTATATGTTATTATATGCTGTTATATACTAAGCCACCTATTATGCAATTAGGTTATTGCAATTAGGTTATTATTCTATTATAGTATTGGTGTAGAGATTGTCGGTATTCCTGATATCCGGATGATATTCTGACAGACATTATTGTTTTTTACCGTTTGTGTCTTCCTTGGCTATTAATTTCAAAAAACCTCTTGATATTTGTTGCTATACCTATTGGATACCAGCAACTACCTAAACGTCACATGGTTCATAATATACACACACACACACACATATATACAATAAGAATCATATATATTTGATAAAAATAAAAAAATTGGCTCTTATTTAGTTATTATTTTGCATTGCTTTGTGGACTGCTCCTAGTTTTCTTAGTATCCTTAGTGACAATCCTGTTACAACCCAGTTAATTTGTTTAACACAGTCTGCCCTCTTTAGGATTGTTCAGTCCTGGCTCAGGCCCAGTATAAATACCAGCATCTGGTTACATAGGATTGGTCATTCTCTTTTCCTTTTTTTGGGGGGGGGGGGGGGGGTCCCCTTGGAAACTCACTTGGAAGCAGCTGGTGACTTATTAGGAAATACCAGAGATATCAGGATATTGTAAGGTCATGACTAGGGGCAGAAAGCATGTGGAACAAATTACAGGAGCAACAGTTAAACACCCTAAATTGTCTAGATTAAATAGTCTTCACCCCTATATGTCCACTGCCACTTCTGCTTCACTTGCCTCTAACTTTACTTCAAATCCTACCTTAACCTCTACTTCCATTGCAGCTAAGTTTGAAAATAAAAGCTACTCCTTCCACAGCAATAGCCCGGAATGCCAAACTAACAGGCCCACTTGTAGATACGGAGAATACTTTGGACAATCCGGACAATGACCAGGGAGAGGATAACATTCTTGGAAATTCATCTGATAATAGGGGGGGGGGAACAGTTGTTAGCCCAAGAGTGGTCCTTCAGGGCATGGAAAGGGACCCAGAGGGTAATTCTGGGTCCACAGTTGTTTTGAAAACAGGATCTAGTAATAGCAATCATACCCATACCATCCCTATCGTGCCCATTAGCGCTATGGTTGACAATTCCCTCAGGATAAATAGAACTGAGAGTATGTTATCTATGCTACCAACCTCTCCTATTGGCCATATTGCTTCTTTAGTGGAATCAATAGAAGGGAGCGGTAGGACAACCATTTTAGTCAGACCAAATATGTGTGCAGAAGACCCAAGAACTTACACGGCTAACACAGTTAGCGATCTGGTTATAGCTGACAATTCTGGGACGCCTGTAGCTCTATACAATACTGCCATACGTCATAACATAGCTGTCCCTCCGATTTCAATATTAGTTTCATCAGAAGACACAGCTATGGATCTCCAATCACGCAGCCTAGTATCCTCAGTAGTGATCGGGAATATAGCGAATCAACAATCCGATAGGGGACCATCGGTCCCATTAAATCCAGCACAATCTAGATCTTGCTATACATGGATTGAAGATCCAGAGTTGAAGGCAATATTGCTCTCACTCCCTACTAAACAAGACTAGCATTGCTACCACAACGTTTAGAAGGGGCTTTACGGAAGGAGATATCTGAGGTGAGGGAACAGTCGGATATTGTTGAGACTAGAGTTTCCAACTTAGATTCTAACTTAGAATCTGCAGTAGAAAATGTGAATATATACGCATGGACAAACTAGAACTAGAACTTTTTCTTCAGGTAGATGACTTTTAAAAAGCCGGAGGAATAACATCTGGTTGAGGGGTATTCCCGAAAATATTGAAGATGCAGAGTTGAGCCCTATGGTACAGTCTATCTGCAACAATATTTTGGGAAAACCTCCATCAGATGAACTCATAATAGATAGAGTACATTGAGTCACACCGTATAGAAGTTATCAGGGGTCGGGTCCACGAGATGTCCTTTGCCGTATACATCTTTTCAATATAAAGGATGAGATCATGCGCAGAGCGTGGCAGCTACGCCAGATTGAACATGCTGGAGTAAGGATATTGATCCTCTCGGATTTATCAAGGAATACACGTCACATGAAAGGATGTATGTGCCCATTCTTAGACCAGATTAAAGCATCTGGGGCAACATATTCTTGGGGTCATCCATTTCATTTGAAGGTCAAGAAAGAGAATCACTCTCACTCCACACACAGGACCAACTTAAAGATGTGTTTATATTTTTGGGATGTGAACCAATATAAGTCCCTAATTGGTTGGACCTTACTTGAGTTTGACTGTTTTTGTGTTTTTTTATTTCTAGGTTTTCCTATATTATATGAGCACCATATAGTATATTTTAGTGTATCGGGTGGACACAGTGTATTATTAAATAGTGATTATTATCATTAATGCCCTCGGAGGACTCAGAGTACCGTTTTTTTTTCCCTTCCTTTTTAGTGGTCACGGCAGCACTGCTGGCCATAGGCACACCCCCAAATAGGCATCTCCCAGTCCCATAGGGCTAGGTTGGGAGAATTTCGTTTACCCTTTTTATTTATTTTATTATCTTACATAGTTACATATAGTTACATAGTTAGGTTGAAAAAAGACACAAGTCCATCAAGTTCAACCATAAGAAATAAAATAATAATATCGTACTATCTATTCATTTTTATTTTTTTTCCGTTTTCTTTCTCTTTTCCACCTCTTTTGCCTCCCCCTCATTTTTTTTAAAGGAAACAAAACTGCACATCACTCAAAATTACATCCGAAGCTGGCACCAAGTTGTCAGACCCAGACTCTATAGCCCAGGAATTTCAAAAATGCTATCGGAAGCTTTATAACCTCCCTAACACTCAAATTCAGCAAGGTCCATCTCGGGCAGATTTGATATCCACTCTCTTGACAGGTTCAGGTGTGCCCTCCCTCTCGGCAGAGATAACCAAGAGAATGAAAGCACCTATAACAGATAAAGAATTGGCCATGGCAATAGAATCCTCTAAATTAGGGAATGCCCC
Source organism: Rana temporaria (assembly GCF_905171775.1). Lineage (NCBI taxonomy): Eukaryota > Metazoa > Chordata > Amphibia > Anura > Ranidae > Rana > Rana temporaria. The sequence continues at coordinate 70,307,847 of NC_053500.1, read as the reverse complement.
TGGCCCAGATGGGCTAAATCTTGCCTATTACAAAACTTTTCAGGATGTTCTATCTCCATATTTTCTACGTACCTATAATTCTATTTCAGCTAATTATAAGTTAATAGAGGATGATTTGAAGGCTCATATTATGGTCATCCCTAAGCAGGACAAAGACAAAACTCAATGTGGGAATTATCGTCCCATAGCACTCTTAAATGCTGATTAAAATTATTTTCTAAAATCTTAGCGAATAGGCTATTGCCATATATCCCCTATCTTGTTCATGTAGACCAGGCAGGTTGTATTCCCCAGAAAGAGAGAGATAACACTAAGGGCATTAGATCTGATCCACTCCGCCCGTTCGGAGGCCCGATCTTTTTTTGCTTCTATCAATAGATGCTGAAAAGGCCTTCGATCAGGGGGATTGGCAGTTCTTACAATTTACTCTTAAGACATATTGGTTTGGGGTCACGAATGCAGTCCTGGATTCAGGTATTATACACCGGCCCCACAGCCGATGTGTTGAACGGGGCCCGATCAGAGTATTTTTCTATGTCCAATGGGACGAGACAAGGCTGCTTTCTTTCTCCATTAATTTTTGTACCAACCCTAGAACCCTTTCTCTGTAAAGTTAGATTAGACTCTTTGATCAGTGGAATACAGGTCTCAAGTAAAATTGCTGCCTATGCAGATGATCTTTTATTTTTTTCTTACTAACCCAGAGGTTTCATTACCTTGTTTATTTCAATGTTTTGCTCAGTATAAGGATCTCTCTAATTTTTCCCTAAATTATGTGAAAAGTGAAGCATCGAGTATTCTTCTCCCTACGGAGTGTACTGCAAAGCTACAAGGCGTCTATCGGTTTAAATGGGTTCATTATTTTCTGAAATACCTGGGGGTTAAATTAACCCCTGATACTGCCCAATTATATGAGATACATTTTTGCCCATTATTATCCAAAATGCAATTACATCGCAAACTGTGGCAAACACCTTACGTGGTTTGGGCAGTGTAACGCATTTAAGATGGCATTGCTCCTACAGATTTTATATCTAATGCAAGAGATACCTATTAAACTACCTCAAGCTTTTTTTTGTGCGTGTCGAACACTGTTAATTAAATTTCTTTGGAGCAATAAAGGCGCTAGACTTCGCTATTCATTGTTAGTGTTGCCTAAATCTCTGAGGGGGCATTGGTCTACCTGACTTGATTTCATATTACTGAGCTCTACATTTGTCGAGAGAGTGGTGTCATGGTGTACTTTCCATGCAGCCCAAACCCTGGGTACAAGTAGAACAACAAGCTTTCTTGGGTTGCCCATAAATATTATCGGGGATTGATGAGGCACCCTACGATTGGGGCAACAATTGCAGTCCTTATTCAAATACTCCCAACCCATCACATTTAACCCCAGTGATTCAGAACCCAGACTTTACGCCTGGGATCTACAACAGCTCCGGGCCTGGTAGGACTTGGTATAACTAGACGTATGCATTTTGCTACTCTGCAGGGATGGATGTCTATGCAAGATCGATCCACCCTTTCACAGCCTCATTTGAGCTCCTGGTCAGGCACATTATTTAAGGTCTATACCAGAGGCGGAACTGCATGTTAGGCCACTGACACCTTTTGAACATCTATGCGCAACGGGGGAATATGTACCACATTCGCTGTCACTCTTGTACAAATTGAATATTGAACATCCAGAAGGCCATGTCCCCCCGTATATACACCGCTGGGAGGAGAATCTTCAAATTTATTTTACAAGCATCCAAATGAAAAGGATTATTTTATTGGCCCATAAATCTTCTATAGCAAATCGCTTTCAAGAACAGGGTTATAAGTTGCTGGTCAGGTGGTATAGGGTCCCGGCCCTACTCAAGAAATTATATCCGCAAACTCCTAACCTATGTTGGCATTGCAAGAAAGAGCCAGAGACATTACTACATATTTTCTGGGCATGCCCTTCAATTATACCATTTTGGAGGGAAGTGGGTAACTGGATTAAACAATTGAAATCAGTCGACCTTGGTTCAGACCCTCTGGGATATCTCCTTCACCTAAATGTAATACCCCTCCATTAATACAAAAAGTCATTGGTAGCACACATGCTGAATGCTGCCCGGGCATGTATTCCAGACCTATGAAAATCTACTACTACTATGCCACCAGTGAAACATTTTTTTTTTTTTTTTTAAATAGATGAAATTAGGATAATGGAAAACATGACAGCCTTCTTCTATGGTAGCGGAGGAGGAATGTAGGGAAACCTTGCGGCCATGGTTGACCTTCACCTGTACATCTCAGTGTGTTGATTGCCTTTCCGGTTAGCCACTAAAGTATTAAGCCCTATTTGGGTGGGTCTGGTTGGATGGGGTGGTCTGGGGGGAAGGAGTAGGGTGTCTGAGGCTGAGAAGCTTTTAAAGACAGGGCTCCTCTTTTTTTCTCTTTGTTTCTTTGTCTGTTTTCCCCTCCACGCGACCTCTAGGGGAAGGAGTCAGAGGGAGGTTTCTTTTTTCTTTTTTAAGTAGAGAATGTAAAAACAAAAAGGAATAATTTAAGTAGCAATACCGATGCATTGCAATCCAAGTTAATAACTAGTAATAATTATTAGGTAGATTTTGTGGCTTTATACACTTAAATGTATGTATTTAATAGGAGATGCCGCTGGATTTTTTTTTTCTCCCTTTTTTTGGGAGGTCGGATGGTTAAGATTTGTACTCTTCTTTAATATAGGTTTATTCCCTCTTGCAATTGTATTATATTTTTTATATGTTTTGTTATAAAAGAAAAATATTGAATAAAGAATTATATTTAAAAAAAAAGATATATATGTCAAGATCACCAAGCGGCCATCCGAAACTGGAATGCGGGACGGACTTTGGACATGCCTGCTGTAACCACTTCAATAAGGGCACTTTTGCCCCCCTTCCTGCCCAGGACAATTATCAGCTTTCAGCGCTGTCACACTTTGAATGACAACTGTGCGGTCATACAACACTGTACCTAAACTACATTTTTATCATTTTCTTCCCAAAAATAGAGCTTTCTTTTGGTGGTATTTGATCACCTCTATAGTTTATTATTTGCTAAACTAAATAAATAAATATATATATATATATATATATATATATATAAATAATTATTTTATTTTTTTTGATTCGGTTATAAAATGTTGTTTTCTCCTTCACCAACAGGCACTGATGAGGTGGCACTGATATGTAGAATTCATGGGCACTGATAGGTGGCATTGATGGACACTAAAAGATGGTGCTAATCGGCAGCACTGATTGGGGAGGTACTGACAGGTGTTATTGCTGGACACTGATTTGCACTGTGGTGGGCACTGACTGGCAGCCGATGAGTACATTTAATAGGGGCTGGCTGTGGATCTCCTATACACTACTATATCCCTACTCAGTATACTATAGGCCCTGCAATGTTCAGTATATAAACAGCAGCCCTGAGATCGATATTCCTAATCAGTGTAGATATGCATATAAGGGGATCTCCATCTCTCAGATATGTTGATTGAGTCAATAAAATGTATTCTGTGTCAACGATTAGTGCCTAGAAAGTCCACTTTTTCCTCCAACAACAAATTCTCCTATTACAGTTTAGGACGTGGCACTGTACTACTTTAGGACACCCATAGCCCATCCTTTGGTTTGTGTACTTTTACCTTCTTGAATTCAGATATGTAATACGGGTACACTCATCCACGTGGACACAAACAACCATCAATGGACGAGCCCCATATTCCACATATCCACAAAATACTTCAGACTGCATTGACACAAGGCATATCTCACCCTGTATCCCTTCTCTGTGTACTATAGACCCTGTAATGTTCCGTATATAAATAGCAGCTCTGAGATCTCCTATATACCTACTCGGTGTACTATAGACCCTGCAATGTTCAGTATATAAATAGCACCTCCGAGATCTTATATGTGTGTATATATATATATATATATATATATATATATATATACACACACATATATATACACCTACTCTGTATACTATAGACCCTGCAATGTTCAGTATATAAAAAGCAGCTCAGAGATCTCCTATATACCTACTCGGTGTACTATAAACCCTGCAATGTTCTGCTTATAGCAGCCCTGAGATCGATATCCCTACTCAGTGTAGCTATGCATATAAGGTGATCTCCATCTCTCAGATATGTAATACGGGTACACTCATCCACGTGGGCCCAAACAACCTTAGAAAGTACAGCCCAGCGTATTATTATAATAAAAGCTCCGCGCCCGCAGACCGATCCACCCCCCACAGCACGTAATGAGCCCAGTCCCAGATTGAATGTGTGCACGAGGGTGCGCACACGTTTATATACCTATGACGCCCTGACGTAGCCGCCGTTTGGCGCCTGTGTGACGTGCGTGTACTATAGACCCTGCAATTTTCAGTATATAAATAGCAGCCCGAGATCGAATATATACCTACTCGGTGTTCTATAGACACTGCAATGTTCAGAATATAAAATAGTAGCTCTGAGATCTCCTATATACACACCTACTCCGTTTACTATAGACCCTGCAATGTTCAGCATATAAATATCAGTTTCACGATCTTATATACACACCTACTCGGTGTACTATAGACCCTGCAATGTTCAGTATATAAATAGCAGCCCTGAGATCGATATCCCTACTCAGTGTAGATATGCATATAGGGGGATCTCCATCTGTCAGATATGTAATACGGGTACACTCATCCATGTGGACACAAACCACCATCAATGGACGAGCCCCATATTCCACATATCCACAAAATACTTCAGACTGCATTGACACGAGGCATATGGTCCCCCGTATCCCTTCTCTGTGTACTATAGACCCTGCAATGTTCAGTATATAAATAGCAGCCCTGAGATCGATATCCCTACTCAGTGTAGATATGCATATAGGGGGATCTCCATCTGTCAGATATGTAATACGGGTACACTCATCCATGTGGACACAAACCACCATCAATGGACGAGCCCCATATTCCACATATCCACAAAATACTTCAGACTGCATTGACACGAGGCATATGGTCCCCCGTATCCCTTCTCTGTGTACTATAGACCCTGCAATGTTCAGTATATAAATAGCAGCCCTGAGATCGATATCCCTACTCAGTGTAGATATGCATATAGGGGGATCTCCATCTGTCAGATATGTAATACGGGTACACTCATCCATGTGGACACAAACCACCATCAATGGACGAGCCCCATATTCCACATATCCACAAAATACTTCAGACTGCATTGACACGAGGCATATGGTCCCCCGTATCCCTTCTCTGTGTACTATAGACCCTGCAATGTTCAGTATATAAATAGCAGCCCTGAGATCGATATCCCTACTCAGTGTAGATATGCATATAGGGGGATCTCCATCTGTCAGATATGTAATACGGGTACACTCATCCATGTGGACACAAACCACCATCAATGGACGAGCCCCATATTCCACATATCCACAAAATACTTCAGACTGCATTGACACGAGGCATATGGTCCCCCGTATCCCTTCTCTGTGTACTATAGACCCTGCAATGTTCAGTATATAAATAGCAGCCCTGAGATCGATATCCCTACTCAGTGTAGATATGCATATAGGGGGATCTCCATCTGTCAGATATGTAATACGGGTACACTCATCCATGTGGACACAAACCACCATCAATGGACGAGCCCCATATTCCACATATCCACAAAATACTTCAGACTGCATTGACACGAGGCATATGGTCCCCCGTATCCCTTCTCTGTGTACTATAGACCCTGCAATGTTCAGTATATAAATAGCAGCCCTGAGATCGATATCCCTACTCAGTGTAGATATGCATATAGGGGGATCTCCATCTGTCAGATATGTAATACGGGTACACTCATCCATGTGGACACAAACCACCATCAATGGACGAGCCCCATATTCCACATATCCACAAAATACTTCAGACTGCATTGACACAAGGCATATGGTCCCCCGTATCCCTTCTCAATGTTGTATAGACCCTGCAATGTTCAGAATATAAATATCAGCTCTGAGATCTCCTATCCCTCCCTATTAGATGATGAAAGCTCCGCGTCTCCTCTCCTCACACGCGGCCTATGCAGTACACAGGCCTGGTCTCCTGGTATAAATCGGAGCAGCGAGTTTTGTAGGACGCTCCCAGCGTCTTCCATACACTACACACCCCATTCATCCCTACACTGCCTGGTCGGGCGTTAGAAAGTACAGCCCAGCGTATTATTCTAATAAAAGCTCCGCGCCCTCAGACCGATCCACCCCCCACAGCATGTAATGAGCCCTCAGCCCAGTCACAGATTGAATGTGTGGCGTGCACGAGGGTGCGCGCACGTTTATATACCTATGACGCCCTGACGTAGCCGCCGTTTGGCGCCTGTGTAACGTGCGTGTCTGGTGACGGTAAGGACGGTTTTATGTGACGTATGGCTGTTGGGGGCGGTGCTGCATAACGCTTGTCACCTTAGAGACAGAGATGGCAGCGGCGGCGGCGGCGGCGGCTGCGGCTGTAGGGATGTCGTCTCCCCAGCACACAGGGGGTGGTGTTGAGGATGGTGAGGTGAGGGACGGAGCGGTAGAGGACGGTGAGGCGGAGGTATTTCTCTCAGAGAGTCATTGCTCGGAGTTGGCGTGGAGACAGAACGAGCAGAGAAAGCAGGGCCTGTTCTGTGACATGACTCTGGTATTCGGGGGAGGAGGGAGGGAGTTCCCGGCTCACCGCTCCGTACTGGCCGCCGCTACAGACTACTTTGCCCCCCTCCTCTCCGGACAATTCGAGGAGTCCCGCTCCGGCCGGGTGGAGATGAAGTGGAGTTCGGAGCCCGGACCGGACCTGGAGACGGTGGAGGCGGTCATCCAGTATATGTACACCGGACAGATCCGGGTGTGTACCGGCAATGTACATGAGGTGCTCGAGCTCTCTGACAGGTAGGCTCATCTCTACCTACCGCTCCTCTGAACAGCGATCTGTGCTCACATCACTTTTCAGAGGAGGTGGTTTCTCCTCATCTTTGCTGACAAACATCTTTCATCTGGATGGGCTGAGCACCCAGCAATCCCTACCAGTGGGTGATTCCTGCTACTGTGGCATGTACTCAAACCCCCTTCCCACTGCCTGGCGTTGGGGGGTCAGCTGGGTTTTTACTGTCCCCACATAACCACCAAAACATGGCTACAGCACAGGCTTACTCTTGTGATCGCACCGTCCCCTCGCCACACTCTGTGATCGCTGTATCTCTTGGACTCATCTGATCATGGATTGGGCGTAATGGACCAATCATAGCGCTCCTTTACCGCATGATCAGCTGTGTCTAATGACAGCTGATCACAATGTAAACACAAGCTGGTTATCGGCATTCCTTTCCTCACACTGACCGCATAAGGAGAGCCCAGAACCAGCTTGTGTTAAATGAATGTGCGCAAATTGCACGGCAGAGAATCGCATGCTTTTTCCTGTACTACTCCTGTGTAAACCCAGGCTGAAATGACTGCCAAGCCTGGGGAGCACTGAGGAAAACGCATACAACTTTGACAGGAATCGCACTGCATTCCTGTTCAAATTGCATGCGATTTATTTGCGGTGCAATTTGCACCCATTCATTTTGTATGAGAGTAATGTCGCCAGCACACCAAGATCTCCAAAAATGAGTCCAAAGCTTTATTCAGCGATCACATTGCAGCATAAAGCAATGTTTGGGAGCCACGCAGGACCCCTTCATCAGGCATGTGACCATTCATTTTGTAAGGACGCAAATCTCACCGCAAAGTATCGTTGCTCTTTATCAACGAGTACTTGACTGAAAGTTTCCGTACTCATACTCGCCAATAAATAAACGGTATCGGTGCATCCATAGTGACCATATAGCATGTCTTCTGATTGGATTCTTCATGTTCTTTACAGCCTTTAAAAGTGAGTCATTGAAAACCTGTATTTACCAGGGGCAGCAGACATTGAAAGTGGGTTCCAGGAGCTGTATTTCTTACTGGCCTCAGTGATTTTGGGGAGCTAGTCCTTGCTCTAACCCAGGGGTAGGCAACCTCGGCCCTCCAGCTGTGGTGAAACTACAAGTCCCATCATGCCTCTGGGAGCCTGAAATGGTCAGGGTCTTGCAATGTCTTATTGGACGTGTAGTTTCACCACAGCAGGAGGGCCAAAGTTGCCTTCCCCTGCTCATTCCATTCAAAACCTAAAATAAAGTTTTGACTTTACACACACTTTTTAAAATCTGCACCTTTTAATTACAATACCTTGTAAATCTGTGATGAAGTTTCTTATTCCGACAACTCCTGTTATAGGGTGACAACACTCTCACTGTCTCCAATTGGGCCCCTGCAATGGCATTCTGTTCTATGGGCTTCCAAAAGAGCAGGCATGTCCAAAGTCCAGCCCACGGGCCAATCGCGTCCCACCTTCCAGATTAATGTGGCCCCCCTGATAATTTGTGTATGTGTGTGTGTATATGTGTGTAATATATATATATATATATATATATATACACATATATACACACACACACACACTTTGACAAATTTGCTTGGAATCTAGGAGCCAGCTAAAAAAGTTAGGAGCCAGAAAACGCACCCCGTCCCGACGAGCTTGTGCGCAGAAGCGAACACATACGTGAGCAGCGCCCGCATATGTAAACGGTGTTCAAACCACACATGTGAGATCGCCGCGATTGGTAGAGCGAGAGCAATAATTCTAGCCCTAAACCTCCTCTGTAACTCAAACATGCAACCTGTAGATTTTTTTAAACGTTGCCTATGAAGATTTTAAAGGGTAAAAGTTTGTCGGCATTCCATGAGCGGACGCAATTTTGAAGCGTGACATGTTGGGTATGAATTTACTCGGCGTAACATTATCTTTCATAATTTTTAAAAAAATGGGGATAACTTTACTGTTGTCTTATTTTTTTTTATTAAAAAAAGTGTAATTTTTTCCCAAAAAAGTGAGCTTGTAAGACCGCTGCGCAAATACGGCGTGACAAAGTATTGCAACAATCGCTATTTTATTCTCTAGGGTGTTAGGATAAAAAATATATATAATGTTTGGGGGTTCTAATTAGAGGGAAGAAGATGGCATTGAAAAATAGTGAACAATTACATTAGAATTGCTGTTTAACTTGTAATGCTTAACTTGTAATACCAACGGCTCACCACTAGATGGCGCCAGCCCACCTTCCAAGCCAAGTCGCCAGGACACTATTTCTAGTCACCATGGCGACCGGGATTTGTCGAGCCCTGTTATATATATTATACACATATACATACATACATACATACATACATACATACATACATACACACACACAGTGGAACCTTGGTTTACAAGCATAATCCGTTCCAGGAGAATGCTCGTAATCCAAAGCACTTGCATATCAAAGCGAGTTTCCCCATAGAAGTAAATGGAAATGAAAATAATTTGTTCCACATTGACTTCTATGGCATGCAATACCACATGTGGCCAGAGGTGGGGGGCGCTGGAGAGCCTCGGAAAAACTCAGAAAGGCTCTGGGACACCTCGACTGAACTCAGAAACAGAGTATTTCCGAACAGCTCTGATCTGCTCGGCTCTGGTGCCCCCACACCTCAGGCCAAATGCGGTACTGCACACCGCTGTGGCTTGAATCCTGCTCATTTTGTGAGACAACACTTACAAGCCGAGTCAGGATTGAAAAAAAAAACAGTGCTCGTATTGCGAAACGCTTGTTAACCGAGTTACTCGCAATCCGAGTTTCCACTGTATGTAATAAATATATATATTATATTATATCCAAATAATACGCCCAAACTCATTTCTTCACCACACACAGCCACAAAGGCAAGAGAATTCTTGTTGGGCCGTGTATTAGTGCTCGGAGGAACACGCTTAGACTGAATTTTAGTGGTTCAAAGAATGTCGGGCAAAATGGTCGGCCCTCATGCATGTTCACTTCATCAAATCTGGCCCTCTTTAAAAACAAGTTTGGACACCCCTGCAATAGAGCATACAAGTTGCAATTGCAACATGGATAAGGCAGCTATAGTCCACTGTGGTCACCATCAGCCCTCAGCCATCACCAGTGCTTGCATGTAGACATGAAGTGGTTTCAAAGGGGCTGCAGAAGATTGGCAGCCCTGGTATGCCATAAAATATAGAAAAAAACGTTTTTGATGCACGATGCTCTAGCAAATGTAAACATTTTCGGATAGGTTTTACTTTATTGTCTCATCTAACAGTTGAGCCAAGTTTTATTGCCCTGTATAACCTTTCACGCTTGTTCTCTGTATTCTTTAGGTTTTTGTTGCTTCGCCTGAAGGAGTTCTGTGGAGAGTTTCTGAAGAAGAAGTTGAACCTCTCAAACTGTGTTGCCATTCATAGTTTGGCTCATATGTACACACTCAACCAGCTAGCTTTAAAATCTGCTGACATGATCCGCAGAAACTTCTACAAGGTAATTGAAGATGACGAATTCTATACACTCCCATTCCATCTTGTAAGGGACTGGCTTTCCGATCCTGAGATCACAGTCGATTCCGAAGAGATACTTTTTGAAGCAATTCTAAAATGGATTCAGAAAAACACTAACGAAAGAGAAAAATATTTTGAAGAATTGTTTAGGCTTCTTCGACTGTCTCAGATGAAGCCAACTTACCTTACCCGACATGTGAAAGCAGAGAGATTGGTGGCAACAAATGAAGCCTGTTTACAGTTGGTGGCTGAAGCGGTGGAAGGCCATGCTTTGCGATCAGAAAACCTTCAAGCCGGAAATCAGTCATTGGCCACCCATATGACATCATTGCCACGCTTTGGGCAAAATATGGATGTAATAATGGTGATTGGAGGAGTGTCGGAAGGTGGTGACTATTTAAGTGAATGCGTTGGGTATTTTATTCATGAAGATCGATGGGTAAATTTGCCTCACATCCACAATCACCTTGATGGCCATGCAGTTATGGCTACAGACACCCATGTCTATGTGGCTGGCTCCATGGAACCTGGGTTTGCCAAGACTGTTGAACGATACAACCCAAACAGAAATCTATGGGAACAAGTGTGCAATTTAATCACTCGAAAGCATTCCTTTGGTCTTATGTCTGTGAAAGGCAACTTGTATAGTATTGGCGGGCATGGAAACTTCAGCCCAGGCTTCAAAGACGTCACTGTTTATGACCCAGAGCAAGATAAGTGGCAGATCCTAGAATCTGCACCCAAGATCTTACGGGATGTCAAAGCTTTAAGTGTAGAAGATCGCTATGTTTACATAACTGCTCGTACTCCAGTGGACAGCGATAATGAGGATGGGCTTAGAACGATCAACTGTAGATATGACATAGAAAGCAGTAGATGGCTGGATGTAGAATCCTTACCGATCCTGGACAATTATTGTGCATTCCAGATGTCAGTGGCCTGCACAAACTTCTACAACACTGCGTCCTGCTGTCCTAAGAGCTATTCTGTAACTGTTGAAGAGGCTCAGAGTAAAATCTCCAGGCAGGTCTCCAATGAGATTCTTGAGAGCTTACCTCCTGAAGTCCTGAGCATAGAAGGGGCAGCTATCTGCTACTACAAGGATGATGTCTTCATTATCGGAGGTTGGAAGAACAGTGATGACATAGACAAGCAGTATAGGAAAGAGGCATACAGATATTGTGCTGAGCGTAAGCGCTGGATGCTGCTTCCTCCCATGCCTCAGCCTCGGTGCCGTGCCACCGCCTGTCATGTGAGAATCCCCTACAGATACCTTCACGGCACACAGAAGTATCCCATGCCTCCTAATCTGATGTGGCAGAAAGATAGGATCAGGCAGATGCAAGAGCTGCATCGGCATACAATGAACTTGCGACGCACGCCACGTTCCCAGATTGAATGCTAATTATTTATTTTCCCTTGGAGCCTTTCATAGATGCAATTTGCACATGAGAGCCTCTTTGTTTTTTCCTAGTTGTTTGAGGCGTTGTACAATAACTCTAGTGAAGCACGAGGTGTTTACACAGACTTATCTGCAGAGTGTCAAACACTCTATAAGCATGTAATGTATAGGGTATGTGTGTATGTTAATACACAACATTTAGTGCTAATGAAACATACTTATCTAGTCTTGCCTACCAGGACCGGGCAGTTACTTGCATATAACATTCCCTCTAGTGCTTGCTAGCTGATTTTCTCAGTTACAGTTTACACTGGCATCTATAACCAGGCTATTACAAGTTGTAGATATCTGAAAGAAAAACAAAATGTAGTGCTTGGTTTTGGCTTGCTGATAGGTCTTATTCACATATTGTATTCTTAACAAGAAGTAATACTTTGTAATGGGATTGCTGTAATGTTTAATCTCATTAATTGGCAGCTGTAGATAATAGGAACTGGTTTGCCCATTTGTGCCGTGGCGGTTAAATGATGAGCCATTCTGACTCGTAAGTATGAGAACCAGCTATCTTTTTGATATAAATTCCTATGGTTATAAGCATTTCTTCCCTAAATTAGGGCTGTTCCCGACACTTTATTTCCATATCTTCAACTCATTCCATGCTGCACCATTGTATATCATTCCACACTTATAAGCAGCAAGCTTTACACTTATGGTTTAGAGCCTCACTTATTATTCTGAACTCATATTGGTGGCTTTAAATGTTCTTGAGGCATGGCCAAACATTCCTTTTTTTTATGCTGAACTTGACCCATATGACTACATATTACTAATGTGTGGATTCTGTAGAGAAGAATTCCAAGAATTTTTTTTTTTTTTTCCCATGCAGTTGAGCTGTGCTGCACAGGTAACCTGCTTGTTTTTGTCTAGGGGTGAGAGATATACTTACCTAACCCACCAATCCTCCAAGCACAAGACTGGTCCCTGCTGCTCCAGGCCCTGAACACTAGCAGCTTTGTGAATGGACTGTTCCTGACATCATCCCATTCATAGACTGGCTCTTAAAGTGAGGACGGCAGGAACAGTCCAGCTGGACATGAGAGCTGTTTTCCAGAGGATTGAAGGATCGGGGTAAGTATAGCCTTTCGGTGCGCCCCTGGACAAAACAAGCAGTTAACCCATGCAGTGTGGGCACAGCCCCACTGCGAAGTAGAATTTTTTTTTTTAGAGTTCTGCTTTAATGTTAAATGTGTGTGTGTGTGTGTGTAAAAAAAAAAATATATATATATATATATATATATATATATATATATATATATATATATATATATATATATATATATATATATATATATATACACACACACACTTAAGCTGGCTGTGCTTGTATTGATTTGTTATTGTTCAGGGGAGGAGCAAAAGATATCTAACAGATTCCTCTTTCTGCGCTAAAGCTGGCTATATATGGATCAAAATGAAGCTAGTTTAGCAGGGATGAGTCAAATTGTGATCCATTTGTGGCCATTCCCATTCAAGAGGGGTGCATCTAATGATTGACTTCTCTCAGGCGGGACCGTTTGGGTCACTCAGTGCCTGCAGCCAGGTGGCAATGGAGGAATCCCAGCTGTCAGAATACAATGGTACAGCAGGGAGGATTCCTCCATCTACCTTACTTGTTTGGCTTCACTGGCTGATCAAAAAAAAAGTTGGCCTAATAGTGCAGATTGATGCATCTCGTGCTGTGGGCTATTGTAATCTGACATGCAGAATACCCAACCAGTGTCTGCATCTAATCGGATGCAGGTGCTGTTTGGCTGCCAATTTTGTACCCTATATTCCCTCGACAAAAGCCAATTAAAAAAAAAAGTACTTTTTGCCAATCTGGGTGTTGCCATCATATATAGTAAACTTTATAGAATTCAGTATGAAGATGTTTTTTCATCATACAGATTTGGTTTCATTGACTGTAACCACACAGAACTCATCTTGCTTTCTCATGCAGTTCTACATGTATTTCTATACATCGGGACCCTAGAGAAGTGTTGTAGGGCCAATGGGGAAGTACGTTTGTCTCCTATGTTGTACCCGATTGTGGTACAATCCTGAGTTCTGTACAGTTTATGTGAAAGAAGTTCTTCTAGAACAGAACAGCAGGATTGAGTGCTGCCATCTTGTCTCACATAGACCACATCTCCTGACCATTCCTGTTACATTTGTAGGTCACTGCTCTGTGCATATGTCTGTGACATGGTGGAGTGGTTACAGAATGGGGGGGGGGGCTGTCTTTTTCAGATACCACATGATGGTTTATTCCATGTGAGCTGATGGGGTGTATTATGAAGTTGTCACCAATTGAAATGATGTTCACTATGGAGGGTAATTGTCTTCTCTATTTAGCCCACAGATAATGATTGGCTATCCTTTTGTTTTGTTTTTCTTCTACCCTTTGACTCTCAGTTGACCAGCACTTTTCCAAACATTGTGAAGACTGACAATCTACTTTATATTTCCTGATGTCAATCTTTTATGACCATTCCTTTATGAAAGTTATTTGTCTTTTTTTGTCTGCTTTTAGCATTTGTTATTACTTCTGTTCATTCATTTGTAGTGTCTAAATGTCCTTTCATGTCACTGCTTGTTGCACTTTATTAAGATTTGTGTTTAAAGTCAAGGGGATTTCCTCTATGGCAACTAAAGTGTGAAACTGTCTAGTCTCTATGTAAATTTCAATTCAAACAAGTAGTTGGGCTAATAAAGCTTTCTCACTACTAAATTGGTGTAAGTACTCAGAGCCTGCTTGGGTTTCTTCATTCAGTAGTGGGATCAGACTCTTCTTATTATTCCACTATCCTGCTCTGCTTGTACACACTCATGCAGCATTAGAAAACCAAACCATAATATACTTTTACTTGTTTGAATTTTTTTACTTATAAAATTGAAAGAAAAAAACATTGATTTGTATCAAGACATACAGGAGAACCTACATGATGCTTGTTTACTAAAAAAAAATATATGTATTTAGCAATGATTATAAATACCCTGCTGACAATGGATCGATGAGTTTAATGCAAGAGCATATTATTTTTATTAAAATGTTGGTGGGTTACTTGGGACAAGGTCATCTCGCTCCCAGACCGTAGGCCCCACCACCCTAAAAAAAAAAAAAATTCAAGCATTAACCTTCACACTTCCCTACTACACAAATCCTTTCTCCTAGCACTTATCTTTTTTCTCCATATTTCCCCTCCTAGCACAAATCTCCACCCCCCCCCCCAATTATCCCTAGTGGCTCAAATCCCCTCTCCTAGCATGTATCCCGCCCCCCAATTTACACTCCTAGCACAAATCTCCACCCCCCCCCCCCAATTATCCCTAGTGGCTCAAATCCCCTCTCCTAGCATGTATCCCGCCCCCCAATTTACACTCCTAGCACAAATCACCCCTACTACTAGCACAAAATCCACTTTCCTAGCACTTATCCTCTCCCCCAAATCTTCCCTTCTAGCACAAATTACCCCCCTTATTATCCCTACTAGCTTGAATCCTCCTTTTGTACAGAAATCCACTCCACCTCTCAATTTTCCCTTCTGAGCATAAATCCCCCCTCTTAGCACATATACTCCCTGCAAATTTCCCCACCCCAACCCCCCCCCCTTCCAAATGTACGCTCCTAGCACCAATCACCTCTGATTTTTTCCCTCCTAGCACTTATCCCCCTTCTGAATCCCCAATCATCCCTACTAGCTCAAATACCCTCTCCTAGCACTTATACTACCTGCAAATTTCCCCTACTAGCACATGTCCCTTCAATCATTCAATCATGCCTCTTAGCTCAAATCCCCCCCCCCCCCCCCAAATTTACCCTCCTAGCACAAAATACCTAGCACAAATCCCCCCCCCCCCCCAATCAGCCATACTACTAGCACAACATCCCCCTCTCCTAGCACTTATCCTCTGCCCAAATTTACCCTCCCAACACAAATCCCCCCCCATTATCACTACTAGCTTGGATTCTCACCGCCACCCCCCGATCCCCCTTCCTAACAGAGATTCACTCCCCTCTGAAATTTGCCTTCTGAGCATAAATTCTCTCCTAGCAGTTATCATCCCCGCCATGCTCAAATCCCCCTCTCCCAGCACAAATCCCCCTCCTCCTAGCACATATGCTCCCTGCAAATTTCCCCTCCTAGCACACTGCCCTTTAATCATGCCTCCTAGCAAAAATTCCCCCAATGATCCCTACTAGCTCAAATCCCTGCCAAATTTACACTTCTAGCACAAATCCCCCCCCCCCCCAGATTTTTCCTCCTAGTACTAATCCCCCCAAAATGATCCCTACTAGCTCAAATCCTCACA
>NC_053500.1:69966565-69991513 GCF_905171775.1 Rana temporaria | reverse complement strand
ACCTTCTTCTTCTCATGCTCCTTCTCAACCTCCACCACCTTCGTCTACTCCTCCTTCTCAACCTCCCCCACCTTCTTCTTCTCATGCTCCTTCTCAACCTCCCCCACCTTCTTCTTCTCCTGCTCCATCTCAACATTCTTCTTCCTCTTCTTCTCCTGCTCCTTCTGAACATTCTTCTTCCTCTTCTTCTCCTGCTCCTTCTGAACATTCTTCTTCCTCTTCTTTTCCTGCTCCTTCTCAACATTCTTCTTCCTCTTCTTCTCCTGCTCCTTCTCAACATTCTTCTTCCTCTTCTTCTTCTACTACTCCTGCTCCAGCTCCTTCTACTGCTCCTCCTCCTTCTACTGCTCCACCTCCTTCTACTGCTCCTTCTACTGCTCCTCCTCCTTCTACTGCTCCACCTCCTTCTACTACTCCTCCTCCTTCTACTGCTCCTCCTCCTTCTACTGCTCCTCCTCCTTCTAATGCTCCACCTCCTTCTACTGCTCCTTCTACTACTCCTCCTCCTTCTACTGCTCCACCTCCTTCTACTGCTCCTTCTACTACTCCTCCTCCTTCTACTGCTCCACCTCCTTCTACTACTCATTCTACTACTCCTCCTCCTTCTACTGCTCCACCTCCTTCTACTGCTCCTTCTACTACTCCTCCTCCTTCTACTGCTCCACCTCCTTCTACTGCTCCTTCTACTACTCCTCCTCCTTCTACTGCTCCACCTCCTCCTCCTCCACCTCCTCCACCACCTTCGTCTACTCATCCTCCACCACCTTCGTCTACTCCTCCTCCTGGCATGAGTACTACCCCTGTGGCACCACCTCCAGCCAGGCAGAAGAGGAAGGCTGCTGAGAAGGCTGCAGAGAAGGTCAAAGAGCAGGCTGCAGGGAAGCCACCAAGGAAGGCCTTGAAGAAAACAAGAAAGTGACTCCCTTACTTCCATGTGGTGTACCAGAGTTCAGGCTGCTATAGGACCACAACCTGGTGACATCTGCCTGCCCTGCTCCAGTTTGTGACCTCGGGGAGTCCAAGACCTTGATGCGTTCCTTCCTGAATGAACCTCTCAAGTCCCCATTTTGGCCTCCAACTGCTCACCAGTCACATCAGGCCACACCTGGCTGTGCACAAATGGCAGCAAGCTCTCCAGTGCTGACTTTTGCTTACTTACTTTATTTTTCAAACCAAAATAAATGGTAAATTTTGATTTTACAGTTCATACTTGTCCTTGTTTTTTAAAATTTAGCTTGTGAGAAGGCAGGTTATGTTTAAAAAAAATTGGATATAAGGTGTAATTTGAAAGGGACAGATGAGATAAGACAAAGCAATAAGGTTTCTATGGGGGGAACTTGACATTCAAAAAAATAAGAGGATTTGCATTTTTGATAAATCAAAAATTAAGGTGAATATTAAGAGCAGGATTTAAAACACAGGACCAAAATAATGTGAGAATTTTTTACAAAAATATTATTGAGATCAGTAAGAAAAAGGTTCCACCAAATTTTAATGAACTCTGTGTGAATATCCTAACAAAAGAAAAAAGAATATTGCTGTTTTGTGCCCTTACAAAAAATTGTGTAAAGCGCTGCAAATAAACGATGCAATAATGTTGCAAGCGAGACGAATGTGCTATCTCCATTCCAAACGCTACTTTTACCGATGTTGTTCTCCAGTGTCTACGTTTTTCACAGGTTTCTTAGCATACACACGACCGAGTTTCTCGTTGAAAAAACAGCCCGATGAAGAACTCGTCTAGCCAAAATCCACTCCCATCGAGAAAATAGAGATCCTGCTCTCTATTTGCTCGACGAGTTCCTCGGCGGCTCCATCGGGCCGAAAGTGTACACACGACAGAGTTTCTCGACAGAATCCGGCTCTTCACCGAGTTTCTCGACGAATTCTGCCGAGAAACTCTGTCGTGTGTACGAGGCCTTAGACAGTTGAAGGTGGCTTGCTGTTTGGGTGGTAAGTTTGAGCTTGGTTATTACGCATTTATTACTTTACTACTGTTTGCATCAAATCGCATCTCATTCAAAGTCCCAACCTTCTTTCTTTTTTTGTTCCAATTTCGGGGATAGAGGCATGTGCTGGTGCGGCAGTCTACATGCCTCATTCAAAGTCCCCAACCATTTCTATGTCATCAAATATTTGGGTGTTCAAGTCACTAGATCCCCCCTAGACTACATACATCTCAACATCGAGCCCCTGTTTAATACCCTGAAGACCAAAACGCAAACATGGTCCCGTCTCCCCCTTGGAGTTATGGGCAGCATAAGCCTAGTTAAGATGACCCTCCTCCCGAAACTGCTCTATGCCTTTTGGCATGCTCCGCTGTATATTCGCCCCCCCCCCCCGTATTTTTAAAGAGAAATATCTCAACACCTTTTTGCAAGAGACGTTGTTCCTCGCCAGGCTTCAGATAGCTAAAACTTGGATGAGGGCCCCCCCCCCCCTACTCTGCAGCAATGGATCAGAGCTGTTAACGCAACTCTATCCTTCAAAAAGCTACTCTATGTTCACAGGGGCTGCCCCAACAAATATCATAAGGTCTGGGATAGATGGTTAGGGGAGGCCTCCACCTGTGTTGCTTCTGATGAATAATGTTCCTCAATGTGCCCTTTGGGTGCTCCTGAAAGCCGACCTGCAATTTTGTTCTGTCCCCACATGTTATTCTGCATATGCACATGTAACTAGCTCTTCCCTCAGTGTGCCTGTTATGTCTGTGTACTTGACATTGTACTGTATCCTTGCTTGTGGTGCATGTTGCACCGATTATTACTATGTCTGTAATTCTTTAATTTTATGCTCATTAAACGTCGTTTTGATTTAAAAAAAGATACAATGGCGTAGGAGACTTACGTTGGTCGTATCTTAGCAACAGTGAGGCGTATCTCATTTTAAGAATGCGCGCAAAAAAGATACGACTGCGCGCATTCGGACTTACGACGACTTATCTACTGATACGCCGTCGTAAGTCTTTCTGAATCCGGCTACAAGCTCCTTTCTGAGATTTGGTGTTTACAAGTAAAAAACACTTTTCTTTGCTAGAAAATTACTTGCAACCCCCAAACATTATATATTTATTCCAAACACCCTAGAGAATAAAATGGTGGTCATTGCATTACTTTTTGTCACACTGTATTTGCGCAGCGGTCTTACAAGCTCACTTTTTTTGGAAAAAATACACTTTTTTGAATTATAAAATAAGTAAAGTTAGCCCATTTTTTTTTTATATTGTGAAAGATAATCATACACCGAGTAAATTGATACTCAACATGTCACGCTTCAAAATTGCACCCGCTCGAGGAATGGCGACAAACCTTTACCCATAAAAATCTCCATAGGCGACGTTTAAAGAATTGTACAGATGTACATGTTTTGAGTTACAGAGGAGGTCTAGGGCTTGAATTATTGCTCCTGCCCTAACAATCGCGGCGAAACCTCACATGTGTGGGGTTTGAACACCGTTTTCATATGCAGGCGCTGTTCACGTTTGCGTTCGCTTCTGCACGGGAGCTTGGCGGGACGGGGCATGTTTAAAAACATTTTTAAAATATAAATAAATTAAAAAAGTCTCTTTTTAAGAGCTATGGGAGGCAGTGACGTTTTGACATTGCTTCCGCTCTGCAATGGTATGGAGACGGGTGGGGGCCATCTTCCCCTTACTCAGCTCCATACCACAGACCAAGAAGAATCAGATCACCTCCGCTGCTACTGACGGCTCCGGTAAGCGGCGGAGGGCACCTCTCCCCCGCCACAGATAAAAGTGATCTCACTGCGAATCTGCCACAGAGACCACTTTTATCTTGAAGCGGACCTCCCACCGAAGAAGAGGATACCGGGAGTTATGGCAGCTAGCCGCTGCCTTAGCAATGCTATTCCTCTTCAAAATATCGATATAAAACGAGTGGTTAATACAAGAAAGGACTTTGCTCACTTTGGAAATCGCAGCTTGTCATTGCTATTATTAACCACTTCCAGCCCAAGGACGTCATATGACGTCCTGGACTATCAGTGGGGATATATGAAAGATGCCTGCAGCCACAGGCATCATTCAGATATCCATCTCTTCAGCCGGCGAATCCCTGCACCATAAGAACGATCATAGCGGCGCCGATTGATCGTTCCTTTAGGCGGCAGGAGGGGACGTCCCCCCCCCTCCCGCCGCCATCCGGTGATTCTCCGGGCTCTCCTTTGCCATCGGAGACCCGGAGAAATGATCCGCCGGCGTCCGATGGAAACCATAGAGTAGACTGGTGACCAGATGGTCACCAGTCATCTCTATGATCGTCGGAGGCCTGGGCGCAATGTTATGACGTCACGCGCGGGTCCTGGAATGTAAACACAGCCGCAATCGCGGCTGAAAGCATTAGATCGGTAAATTTTTTTCACAATCTAATGCTTTCCAGCCTGGAGGAGAGATGTGGGGTCTTATTGACCCTGCATCTCTCCATAAAGAGTACCTGTCACAAACCATTCCTATTACAAGGGATGTTTACATTCCTTGTAATAGGAATAAAAGTGATAACATTTTTTTTTTTTTTTTTTTTAAACGCCCCTATCCCCGGTAGCTCGCGCTTAGAAGCGAACACACACGTAAGTCCCGCCCACATATGTAAACGCTGTTGAAACCACACATGTGAGGTATCGCTGCGTGCGTTAGAGCGCCAGCAACAATTCTAGCACTAGACCTACTACTCTGTAACTCTAAATTTGTAACTTGGAAAAAAAAAATAAGCGACGCCTATGGAGATTTTTAAGTACTGACGTTTGGCGCCATTCCATGAGTGTGCGCAATTTTAAAGCGTGACATGTTAGGTATCTATTTACTCGGCGTAACTTCATCTTTCACATTATACAAAAAAATTAAGCTAACTTTACTGTTTTGTTATTTTTTAATTCACAAAACCGTTTTTTTTCCCCAAAAAAAAGGCGTTTGAAAAATTATTGCGCAAATACTGTGCGAGATAAAAAGTTGCAATGGCCGGCATTTTATTCCATAGGGTGTCTGCTAAAAAAACATATATAGTGTTTGGGGGTTCTGAGTAATTTTCTAACAAAAAAATTATGATTTATGCATGTAGGAGAGAAGTGCCAAAATAGGCCCGGTATGGAAGCGGTTAAGCTTATGATCTACCTGAACACCCAGATCCTTCTCCACTATGGATCTCTCCAGTTGTACTCCCCCTAGTATGTATGATGCATGCATATTCTTAGCCCCCAAGTGCATAACTTTACATTTATTAACATTAAATCTCATCTACCACATAGTTGCCCAATTAGACAGAGTGTTGAGGTCAGCTTGTAAATTGGAGACATCCTGTAAAGACGTTATTCCACTGCATAGCTTGGTGTCATCTGCAATGACAGAAATGTTACTTTTGATCTCAGACCCAATATAATTTATAAAGATATTAAAAAATAAGGGTCCCAAGAGACACCCCTTATTGGCCCCACTACATGTATATGCGCCCTCCTTTTTAACAAAGCATCTCTTTCTTCCCGGAGCTCACCTTTATTCCCTGTATTGGGGAACCTGGCGTTTGCGCTGGTATTCAACAATGCCGTCTTCCAGAACTTGAGTAACACCGACCGCTTTTAATCTCCCACTTCCGGACTGTGGGGAGGTGGATGTCCATGCCAGAACTTACAGACCCCCTGGTTCCTTTTCGGCTAGATTCCTGGGGAGCGTTTCAACTACGCCAGTTCTTAAAAACTATAGTGTCACACGACAACCCTGACCAACCTCTCACGACCCTTGAAGAATATTACTTGGATACTGGCATCCTCCCGCACGCATTGTAATGAACATATGACATGATGATCATCCCATCGGCAGACTATCAACCACCGAGCCTGCTCAGTTGGGAACGAGATTAGCACCGCCAATTTTATCCTACACCAATGACACCGCATTCTTTGATTCACGCACAGATCCTCCATCTCTGCGAGAATACAAGAAACTAATTATAAGCTACTGACACAATGATATCGTACCCCCACGTGACTACACAAATTCTTCCCCTCAACGTCAGACCTATGCTGGCGATGCCAGGAGGAGCGGGGAACACTCCTGCACATTTTTTGGTCCTGTCCCAAACTTACAAATTTTTGGAAAGCGATTAGTCAAATCACACAGAAATTCACAGAACGTCATATCCCGGATGACCCGGCCTTTTTTCTCCTCCACGCCTCTACCACACCGGAGAAAATCTATAAGAAATCAGTGATACGCCACCTCCTTGATGCCGCAAAAGCATGCATCCCCTTGGGCACCAACCATAGACCTCTGGATGCGTAAGGTTGAGGACATAAACAAACTGGAAGACCTCATCCTCACGGCCACACACCGACAGGATCAATACTCTGAGACTTGGATCACATGGAAGTGGGGAGTTACAAGCACCGATCACCACTGACTGTCTCTGTATCCTCCTCCAGCCCCCCTCCGTTCTGCTTCTGTACCCCTCCTTGTCCCCCTCCGTGCTGCTGTCTCCCTCCGTGTCCCCCTCCATGCTGCTCCATATTCCCTCCGTATTCCCCTCCGTGTCCCCCTTCGTGCTGCCATCTCCCTCCGCGTTCCCCTCCATGCTGCCGTGTCTGCCGTGGTAAATCCGTCTCCTACCTTTTCCGAATGTACAGAGTCAGTGATCACTGACTCTGTCCATTCATATAACTGAAACATCGTAAAACTGTGTTTACAATGTTTTAGTTTATGAATGGAGAGGAGCCGCTGTCTTCTCTCCATTCATTGTCAGCGCAGCTGAAGCTGCAGATAAAGGGACTGGGGAAACTGTGTCCCTAGTTCCCTTCCCTGTCTCAAAGGGGAGATGTCAGAGGTCTGTTAAGACCCCTGATATCTCACCAAAGCCCCCAACAGAATTGCAATAAATAATAAAAATAAATAATTGTAAAAAATAAAATAAAAACACACTGACACTGCCCATCCCCCCCCCCATTAAAAAAAAGCATTGTAATTTTTTTTATAAATGGTAAAAAAAAAAAAAATTGAAAAAATAAATAAAAATAGTATATATATATATATATAAAAAAATACTGACACAAAAGATTAAAAAAGTATCTGTATCGGTACTTATACTCGGTTTATAATACAGGGTTGTTTTCCCCGGTTGCATTACGGTTTGTTGTACAGTGTACTGTATGCCAGCGTGTTCATATGTCTTTTATGTGATGTACACCTTGTTGGTTTTATGGATTCTGTCTTTTGAATAAATAAATACATAAATAAAAAAAAATGTAAAAAGAAAAAAGTAAGGGTCCCAACACTGAACCTTGGGGTACACCACTGATAACCTTAGAGCATTCAGAGTAAGAATCATTAACCACTACTCTCTGAATTCAGTCTTTTAGACAATTTTTTATCCATTTAAAAACTGAACTGTTGGTGTGTAATGCATTGTGCTACACTGCAACATACACATGTTGAGAAGGTTTGTTGGGGTACTATTCAGACAAGTGAATTCAGTAGTACACCTAGTACAGGAGCCGCTGATTAATTCGGGATCGGCGTATTAAGTTACCTCTATGTGATGTCTAGGGGTGAAGGTAGTGAGTAGAGCAGTAATCGAATGTCCAAACAGTAGATGAAGTTTTCTGAATGCTTTATTTCTTGGCCCAACATGACCAACATCAACATGAGGTAGACAGGAAAGGTTGATTAAATAAAGGAACTTTGCAGTATCAGGCTTTGGATAGAGAAAAGCAATCCTGCTATTCTGTAGTTGTATCAATGCGTCGCCACTCCAGCCAGAGTGGGTGAAGTGCCTTCGGACAGACCCCTGCCAGTCCTGGCTGCTGTAGTGCCACTTAAGGTTGCTGGGAGGAACAAGTCTCTGCCACAGACTTGGCTCTAATTGAATGTTGAGACCTCTGCCACAGGCCTAGTGCAAGATTTAAGTTGAATAGCAGAGCGAATCCTCCCAGTAAATTGCGTTAGGGTCACCGGTTGACAGTGCAAGTGTACCTGTCAATGTTCCGGTCACCAGATCCCCAATAGTTTGTTCAAGCCCTTTTGGATAACCTGCCTCCGGGTTCTTCTCAAGCCGATCCCCCATAGAACAGCATACAGCTTGGGATCTTCTCAGTAGAAGTGGGGACCCAGTAAGTCACTGGGGCCCCCTGGTAGCATCAGCTGCTCCAGGCCAGGAGGGCCCAGAGTCAGGAACTCCACGTAGCGCGCGACCCCAGGCTAGGTAGGTGGGTGCCGCACCTGGAACCAGGAACCCGCGAAGAACCCAGAACAACGGCCTCCGCCACAGAAATACTCCGCCCCAGCATGCCCCGCGAGGGAAAACTCCTCCAATTGGCTGCTGGGAAGAAGCGGCTTCGCCTGGACCTCTTTGGCGCCACCTGTCACCCAGAGATGGAACTGCATCCCTGGAATGCAGACTGACCCACAGAACAATCCAGATTTGGCGACAGCCAAATTTGACAAAATTAAGAATGAGAGCAAATTATCTCTCTCATTCTCCCACTAACTTTAGCTTAGTGCCCCTTTCTGAAAGTAAGAGGGGTGCTACATACTCCCCCCACTTGAAATGACACTGTCCCCAGTGTCCTAAGGCATTCAAGCCTGAATGCCAGCCTGATACCTGCTTCTTGTTCTTCTCTGGGACTCCCCATTCTTCTAGAGCTTGGGCGGCATGATCCATCCATTCCTCAAAACCATCCTCTGAGGATGGCACAGGGTGTCTCCCGGAGTAAGGTTCTCAGTTTTCTATATCCTGTCATCAAGTAATCTGGGGAATCCTTTTTGCACTGGGCTACGATTTCTTCCAGGACAGCACATAACTCTGGGTTAAGATCCTTAAGTGGCGCATTGGCAGACCCCATCCCTTTTTTTGCTGAAGTTCCATTGGGTGCCGGAGCACTAGAGGAAGTGGGAGCACTTGCGCTTGAAGAAGTAGGAACAACTGACTCTTCTTCAGGTTGTATCAGGAAAAGCTCTGTGCCATTGGTTGTCTCCACACTAGGGTTTATAAAACAGTCTGGAACTCCATTTTTCCATTCACAAAGGGCATAGGTGTGTGGGTTGGTATCATCCACCCTCGTGTTCGTCACCCAGAATTTCTGATCTGGGGACAAAGTTTTCAGGACTAAGAGCACCTCCTCTTCGGTCCAAGCTTCTCTCCGCACTTCTACCACTAGGCCTTTCTCTACAGGAACATTCTCTTCTATGCACCACTTGGATGCAGCGGCTGCATCCATGGCTGATCTTGGCAAGGGTGAGGTTCAGTATGAGGGGAAATTTGATTGTTGAGAAGTAGAATCCCGGACGAGCCCCCACGTGTAGCGCTACCCCCTCAGGAGCCGCTACTCTCTCTTTGCTTGGCTCACCCCTATTTAACTGGCTCGAACCCTCCCTTGACACATCAGAAACCTGGTGGGTGTATTGTAACCTCTGCTTGGCCGGGGTCACAATAGCAGGCATACAACATGCAATGACAATGTATCAACAGTATTACCTGCTTTTATGCATGGTTCCTCCAGGTGAGAAAAATACACTTCACACAGTCAGTATATTTAAACCAAAGAGAATGAGTTTACTTTATAGAGACTAGAGAAAGCAAACATGAGTTTAAATCACAAGTAGACAACTGTTATGCAATGACACAATATGATTCTGCAAGGGCCCTTGCGGGAATCAGTAAATAATAATAAGGAAAAGATCTAAACTAAAGAATGGTACCATTCAGTTAACTAATGTAGGCAGTCTATGCTCGTGAGCTCCCTCTAACGGGCAATCCTGCAAATCAGCTAAAGAACGTCTCGATCTCCAACTCCACGTTGCGGTCGGTGGTGCGCGTTAATTTTGTAGTCCACAAGTGGCAAGTGGTAGGAGGAAGTTAATCAAACAAAGTATTCTTGAACAGCAACGTTGGTGAACTGATCGCTCGTGAGCGTCAGTCACTTCTGTATAACAACTATCAAGTTATGGGGCCTCTAAGTTTCAGCTAGAGGCCAACACGTGTCTCCGGCTTGTAGGGTGGCACTAGGTTAACAGTCAAAAGGGGAGAATTTGAGGTTGAGCATGTGCTTTCTCACCCGACAGGCCCGATCCGCCTGAGTTCTTCTCAAAAGGGTGCATTGGTAGATCACTACTCCACAGCAAGAGGTCTCCGGCGTCAGGCTCTCCACTGTTTCAGTCATCAGCTGGGTGGCCTCTCCGGTCTCCTGAAACACAAGCTGGGTAGTGTGGTCTTGCTTCCTTCTGGATGGCGGGTCTCTCGGGACCTGCATCTTCTCCTCTGCGGAGCTGTGGAAGACGGCACAGCCACACTGCTAGGCCTGAAGCCTGGGCCCAAATCCTCCAAGACCCGCCATCCAGAAGGAAGCAAGACCACGCTACTCAGTTCATGTTCCAGGAGACCGGAGAGGCCACCCAGCTGACGACTGAAACAGTGGTGAGCCTGACGCCGGAGACCTCTTGCTGTGGAGTAGTGATCTACCAACGCACCCTTTTGAGAAGAACTCAGGCGGATCGGGCCTGTCGGTTGAGAGAGAGCACATGCTCAACCTCAAATTCTCCCCTTTTGACTGTTAACCTAGTGCCACCCTACAAGCTGGAGATACGTTTTGGCCTCTAGCCGAAACTTAGAGGCCCCATAACTTGATAGTTGTTATACAGAAATGACTGACGCTCACGAGCGATCAGTTCACCAACATTGCTGTTCAAGAATACTTTGTTTGATTAACTTCCTCCTACCACTTGCCACTTGTGGATTACAAAATTAACGTGCATCACCGGCCGCAACGTGGAGTTGGAGATCGAGACGTTCTTTAGCTGTTTTGCAGGATTGCCCATTAGAGGGAGCTCGCGAGCATAGACTGCCTACATTAGTTAACTGAATGGTACCATTCTTTAGTTTAGATCTTTTCATTATTATTATTTACTGATTCCCGCAAGGGCCCTTGCAGAATCATATTGTGTCATTGCATAACAGTTGTCTACTTGTGATTTAAACTCATGTTTGCTTTCTCTAGTCTCTATAAAGTAAAATCATTCTCCTTGGTTTAAATATACTGACTGTGTGAAGTGCATTTTTCTCACCTGGAGGGACCATCCATAAAAGCAGGTAATACTGTTGATACATTGT
The DNA here is from genome assembly GCF_905171775.1 of Rana temporaria. NCBI lineage: Eukaryota > Metazoa > Chordata > Amphibia > Anura > Ranidae > Rana > Rana temporaria. The sequence goes on along the minus strand of NC_053500.1, from coordinate 69,980,408 downwards.
CATTGCATGTTGTATGCCTGCTATTGTGACCCCGGCCAAGCAGAGGTTACAATACACCCATCAGGTTTCTGATGGGTCAAGGGAGGGTTTGAAACAGTTAAATAGGGGTGAGCCAAGCAATGAGAGAGTAGATCCCAAATCAACCAGCGGCTCCTGAGGGGGTAGCGCTACATAGGTATGGAAAATGTTATAGTTACCGTACATTGATCCCCGTGGAGTTTGGAAATCACCGTACTAGGCAATCCTACTCCGGTAACATCCAGATAACATACTGAGCGGCTGCCCTGCTACTTACAGAACACAGGAGGCCACCAATTTGACATGGGCACCAAGCTGGGCCAATATAATTATGTAAAAATATACCATATATACTCAAGTATAAGCCGACCCCAGTATAAGCCGAGGCCCTAATTTTACCAAAAAAATGGGAAAACTTATTGACTCGAGTATAAGCCTAGGGTGAGAATGCAGCAGCTACTGTAAGTGGAAAAGAGGGTCAACAATGCCCATTTGCACGCCTCACTGTCCCCATTGCAACCTCACTGTCCCCATTGCAACCTCACTGTGCCCATTGCAGCCTTACTGTGCCCATTCTCACTGTGCCCATTGCAGCCTTACTGTGCCCATTGCAGCCTTACTGTGCCCATTCTGACTGTGCCCATTGCAGCCTTACTGTGCCCATTGCAGCCTTACTGTGCCCATTACAGCCTTACTGTGCCCATTCTCACTGTTCCCATTGCAGCCTTACTGTGCCCATTCTCACTGTGCCCATTGTAGCCTTACTTTGCCCATTCTCAGTGTACCCATTGCAGCCTCAGTGTACCTGTATTCTTGACAGGCTGCAGGCTTCCATTTTTCAAAATTCGCAGCTTCCTTCTGGTTCCGTTCTGTGATAGTCAGTGTACCTGTCGGGTCGCGTGCGTCCATTTTTCAAAAGTCACGGCTTCCTCCTGGTCCGTGATAGGCGTTTGACACTGTGTTCCGCTACAGCCTATCATGGAGGTCCTCTCATCCTCGGCTCAGTTTCCCAGCAGACACTGTGTTCAGTGTTCCGCCAATCACAGACCTTCTTTCATCCTCGGAAAAGAGGATGTCCATGATAGGCGGAACACTGAACACAGTGGGCCAGATTCAGAAAGAGATATGACTGCGTCTCCTGATACGCCATCGTATCTCTGAGTGCGCTCGGTCACATCTATGCGCCTGCTTCAGAGAATCAGTTACGCATAGATATCCCTAAGATCCGACAGGTGTAAGTGTCTTACACCGTCGTATCTTAGGCTGCAATTTCAGGCTGGCCGCAAGGTGGCGCTTCCATTTGTTTACGCGAGGAATATGTAAATTACTTTTTACGTCGATTCAGAAACGAACGACCGCCCGGCGCCTTTTTTTACATCGTTTGCGTTCGGCTTTTTCCGGCGTAAAGTTACCCCTGCTATATGAGGGGTATGTGCGGCGTATCCTATGTTAGATATGGCCGTCGTTCCCGCGCCGAGTTTTGAAATTTTTACGTCGTTTGCGTAAGTCATTCGCGAATACGGCTGGACGTAATTTACGTTCATGTCGAAAGCAATGAGGTTTTGCGGCGGATTTTCGAGCATGCGCACTGGGATGTTTTCACGAACGGCGCATGCGCCGTTAAAAAAAACGTAAAATACGCGGGGTCAAGCCAAATTTAGATAAAACACGCCCCCAACATCCCCATTTGCAAGTTCTTTCTGAATACGGAACTTGCGCCCAAAGTTACGGCGGTGTAATGTATCTAAGATACGTTACGCCGGCCGGACAGATACACCATTGTATCTGAATCCGGCCCAGTGTCTGCTGGGAAAGTCCGAGGATGAGAGTACCTCCGTTATAGGTGGTAGCGGAACACAGTGTCAAATGCCTATCACGGACCAGGAGGATACCGTGACTTTTGAAAAATGGACGCCCGCCACCCGACAGGTACATTGACTTGAGTATAAGCCGAGGGGGCTATTTTCAGCCCTAAAAAAAGGTCTGAAAAACTTGGCTTATACTCGAGTATATACGGTACATACCTGAAGTTCATTTTTAAAGAAAAAAATCCCTTTACCACTATAATACATATTAAAGTCAGACCCATCCAGACATAACTTTGACAGCTGTAACTATGGAGCAAAAAAAAAAAAAACATACTGTCAAAGTGTCCCAATGCGAACACCTAGGTGTGCATGCATGATCTAACCATCCTTCAGCACCAGTTTTGGGCAACCCATATCTCATGTCTTTAAATGCTTTGCCCCAAGTAGTGAACATAAAAAATAAGCACACGTGTGCATTTCTTTTCTGAGCACATTAGGCAGAAAATAAAACATCCTGAGCACCATTTTAGTACTATTTACCAACATATTTAAAAAGGAATTCAAATAAAGGAGAAAAAAGGAAGCAAGAAAAAAAAAATCTGGACACCAAACTATAAGGATTAAATAAATACATTTCTATATGAGGCGAAATTTGCCATAGTACCTGTCATTAATTTTTCCATCTATAATATAAACGGCAAGACACACAGAGGAACGTTTATTTTGGGTAGTGATGTACTTTTCTCCCATTAAAAATAAATGAATCAGCAAATTCCTCCACAGCTAAGCCCTTCTTTTCTGTAAATATTACCCAGCTGTTATGCATTACAAGGTGATATTGTCCCACATTTGCTTTTAGAATGTTTTACACATAAGTAGATCCTTTGCAGCTCGCCTTGCAACAAAAGCATGTTAAATAAACTGAGAAAATTCTGTTTGCTTTGTAATATTTACACAGAAGTGGGATATACCTCACACTTATAAAGTTTCTCTATATGACTGAATTTTACAAGATGTTAAAGTGAGGAAGTTTGGCTTTGGGGAAACAGAATTAACAAAATTGCTTTCTCTCTCCGGCATGAAAACCAACCTGTTTCTGTATACGCGGAATTTAAAAGAAAAAAAAAAAATGAAGGAGCTCTGCTAAACTCCTCATCGTTATTTCTGAACGTTTCTGTGTTCTCGCAGGAAAGATATATGCTGTGAAATTAAAAATGAGCCCTGAGGAAGGAATGAATGCACTTACAAGTTAATTTAATATTCCCAAAGGTTAAAAAAACACTCTTTTTAATATTGAGAAAATTCGAAGGCACTGGGCTGAACTGTATTAATAATACATGGAAAAAATAGAAGTGCATTTCTGCTGACAACCACAAACTTAAGTCTTCTGTAAGTCTGTAGGTAAAATGAATTAGACGTTTATTTTACATTGGAAGGGCGGTGGATTGGTGGGTACGCTTCTTGGATTATGTAAAAACACAGCGAGTTCTGCAAATCATTTCATTTACGGGGCTGTAGCTATTGGAGGATTTGATTCTGACATTATTGTGACCAATGACAAAGGTCAATTCACCAAACAATCTTTATAAAAAGAAAACAATAATTTTCATACCATGCTCCTATTCATAAACAATGTGCAAACCAATATATAATAGGTGCTGAATACAATTAATTAAAGGGGTTGTAAGGGTTAAAACATTTTTTTTAAAAAATAACAAACATACCACACTTACCCCCATTGTGCAGTTCGTTTTGCACAGATTGGCCCAGATCCTGGTCTTCTGGGGTCCCACGGTGGCTGTCTCGGCTCCTCCCCACAAGAGCTAACCCCCTTCTGGGAATCTCTCTCCCAAGGGGGCTAGCTTACAGGGGGGTGCTCCTGTGTGATAAAGTGACAGCCAAAGCCGCCAAGTGTATCACTCGGCCCGCCCCCAGTACACCGCATCATTGATTTGATTGACAGCCAATGGCTGCTCTGCTATCAATCTCCAATGAAGAGCCGCCTCAAGTTGGGGAAGCATCACGGGATCGCGCACACGAAGATTTACAACCCCTTTAAATTGTTGTGTGTAAAATGTCCATACACCACCACCAGATGTCTCCAATCAAGTGAGAGTGAAGTAAATCTTCTTAGTAGTTCATAAAATGTGGAGAAACAAAGGTGCCTTCTTTCACCAGCCCCTAGGCAAACATCCTACTCACCGGACAAACATGACACCCATCACAGGTAGTCATAGTAGACATGTGTAGCAAAGAGGTATCTTCCCGAATGATGTACACCCGCCGGGCAAGGGTATAGTAAATCACACATGTCAAGGACAAAAGAGAGAGCTCCTCATAGTGCAGTTTGTAACTTTTATTTTCTTCGTAATAAAGAAGTATTTTACAAGAAGTAGATCTTTAAAAGTCCATAAAAAACAAGCAAGTACGCCGATCACGTTCCATAGTGATGGGGAAGTGACGTGTCACACACTACACGAGCCAACGCATTTTATCAGCAACTTCTGATGTCATCAGGGGTCATGTGATCGGACCTTCATCTATCTTTATTTATTTATTTATTTACTCTTTTCGTTTTCCTTTCTTTTTTTTTTAACAGAGATGTTTTATTGAGAGAACAAAGCAGGTTACATTGTCACAGATAAATATAGGTACAGTCAAATACAAGAGAAAAGTTACAGGACCGCCTCAGGAACTTAGAGCAGGATAACATACTAAGTGCAATACCATATCAGGGGGAGAAACATCATAACCCAAACCCAACCAACCCTCCCCCGAATCCCAAGGGACAAGACAAAAATTCATACCAGGGTTCATACCCAGCCCCCGCCCCCCCAAGGGCCGCCTGAGGGAAAAGAAGTGGGAATAGGATAAAACAGGCTCCCCCTGGAGGGGGGGGGGAAGGGGGGGGGGAGAGTGCAAAGCAGAGCGAGTGATAATCACACGTCACCGATCACGTGAAACATCAATTAGTGTTCAGGTACAGCATAGTATTCGGACCACAACCCAACCTCAACCCCTGGCATCAATCCACGCAGACCACACCTTGTCAAACTTTGCTGGGCACTGTCTACTTTCATAAGTGATCCTGTAAAGTGGTAGAACCTTGTTGATTGACTGGGTCCAAGACTCCACCGTAGGCGGGTCAGCTGCCTTCCATTTAAGAAGGATTTCCCTCCTGGCATAGAAGAGGGAGAAGGTAAGAAACAACTTAGAGTACCTGTCACCCTGCGTCACCTCCAGGTGGCTCAAAAGGAGAACCAAGGGGTCCATCGGGACCTGCAGCTGAGACACCGATCCCAGGATCCCAGCCACCCTGCCCCAGTAAATCTGAATCTCGGGGCATGCCCACACCATGTGCCAAAATGAGCCTTCCTGAACCCCGCATCGCGGACAAAGAGGGTCCCTCTGGGGGTAGATGCGGGCCAACCTCTGGGGAGTATAGTAAGCCTGATGAAGGAACTTGATTTGTATGAACCTGTCCCTAGCTGCTATAAGTGACGGGATAAACGTGGAAACACATTCCTCCCACTTTTCATCATCCAGGTCAGGTATATCAGCCTTCCACCTTTCGAGAGAGCGAGTCGACCCGGAGTCATATGCAACTGTCAGGTAGAGGTAAAGGGTGGAGAGGGGTCGCCCCATGGTCCGCGAGGTCAAGAGTCTCTCGATCGAGTCAGATTGGAGCGTCAGCGTGTCCGGAAATTGGGCAGCGTACGCATGTCTAAGTTGGCAGTATCGGAATGTCCAGTGTGCAGGGATGGAATATCTGTCCCTCAACTCCCTAAAGGTCATAAGAGCGCCGTTGGATACAATATGTTTCAGAGTAGTGATCCCCCTGCTGGCCCAAACCGAAGGGTCAGGAAGGGAGTACAGGTGGGGTAGCAGGGGGTTGCCCCAGAGAGGCAGATGCGGGGAGACATGCGAGGGCCTCGCGTAGATCACCCTAGCCTCCCTCCAGGCCCTAAGCGTTGTTTTCATCGGGACCGTTACCGAGGGGGCCGCACGACAACCCCTGAATGCAAGGTTGCTCAGGGCGGCATATGAGCCCAGAATGGCGGCCTCCAACGTAACCGCCGGATTCTGTTTGGGTTGGGCAAACCACCACCGAACTGTGACCAGGACAGCCGCCCAATAGTACAGTTGAAAGTTCGGGAGCGATAAGCCACCACCTGAGAGGGGCAAATACAAAGTTTTTTTAGCTATCCTAGGAGCCCTACCCGCCCAGACAAATGTCCCCACCTGACTCTCAAGTTTTTTGAAGAAGGCTCTGCAAAGATGGACCGGGGTGTTCCTAAAGTAATACAAAAATTTGGGCAGAAGCACCATCTTAAGGAGGTTAATTCTGCCCACCGGTGTTAGAGGAAGCGAGCGCCACGCCGCGAAGTTGGCAGTGACCTGCTTCATCAGAGGCTGAAGGTTACACCTCACAAAGTCCCCCAACTCCACCGTAATCCTTATCCCCAGGTACTTGATTTCCTGAACCCACTTAAGCTGCGACCGGGCATTAGAGTCAATAGGGGAGGGGTGGAGGGAGAAAAGCTCCGACTTGTCCCAGTTCATACGGACTCCGGAGAAGCCGGCAAAGCGGTCAAACTGGGCCAAGGCCCTACCCAGGGAGTCAGCCGAGTCAGCCAAGTATAACAGGGCATCATCCGCATAGAGGGAGATTTTTTCATGGAGAGGACCAACCCGTATTCCCCGTATGCCCTCATCTGCCCTAATGAGGGCCGCCAAGGGTTCTATGGCCAGCGCGAATAGCCCCGGAGAGAGGGGGCAGCCCTGCCTCGTGCCCCGCTGCAACGGGAAGGGGTCCGAAAGGCAAGCGTTGGTACAGACTCTGGCCCGGGGAGCTTTATAAAGGAGCTGAACCCAGGAGATGAATCTAGGACCAAAGCCAAATTTGGCGAGAACTGCCCACAGGTACCTCCACTCGACCGAGTCGAAAGCCTTCTCGGCGTCGAGGGAGGCCACCAGTGTCTGACCCCTGTCATCTGCCCTAGCTATGTGGGAAAAGAGTCTCCTCAAATTGATGTCGGTACCCCTGCCCGGCATGAAACCCGTTTGATCGGGGTGGACCAGGGCCGTGATAACCGTGTTCAACCGAATAGCAAGGACCTTAGCCAACAGCTTGGCATCGACATTCAATAATGAAATGGGTCTGTAGGAGGGGCACAGAGAGGGATCTTTACCCGGTTTCGGGATAACGACAATCACCGCATCGCCCATGGAGTCGGGGAGGGATCCCAAAAGTTCAGCCGCCACCAGCATCTCCCGCAGCCTAGTAGCTAGTACGTCAGGGTATTGTTTATAAAGTTCAACAGGGAGACCGTCAGGGCCAGGAGTCTTACCCGGCTGCATAGTTTTGAGCGCCGTAAGGATTTCGTCCAGGGAGATAGGTCTGTCCAGGGAGTCCCTGTATTTGTCGGTCAGGACAGGGACATCAACCTCGTCAAGGTAGAGGGCCAGCTCGTCATCTGCAAAGGTCACCTGCGATTCGTAGAGGCGACGATAGTACGTAGCAAAGGTGTGGTTAATTTCCTCCGAGGTGTATAGGAGACCCCCATTCGAATCAGCGATCTGGGGGACAGACATGCCCCCCGAACGCTCCCTAGAGAGCCAAGCCAGGAGCCTACCCGATCTCTCACCCTGTTCAAATATACGTTGGGATTGGGCTAACAGTTTTTTTTGAGTCAGGGAGGTACGAAGGGACATAACTTCAGTTGTCAGGGATTGGAGCCAAACGTAGTGTTGGGGTTCCCGGGAGCGGATGTAAAGCGCCTCCTGCGCCGCAGCAGCATCTTCAGCCGCAACCAGCGCAGAGCGCCTCTCCCTCCTAACCCGCGCTATGATGGTCTGGTACTGACCCCTGGTAAAAGCCTTAAAGGCGTCCCACACCACATTCAAGGAGGCCGAGGCCGGGTTAGTGGCCCAGAAACCGTCAAGGACCCCTGTAAATTGAGATTCCACATCCTGGTCCGAGATCCAAAATCTCGAGAGTCTCCATAGCCTGGTGGGGTTCCCCACATTACCCACGCACAGCAACAGGGGGGCATGGTCCGAGATCCCCCGGGGAAGTATCCTGACCTCCTTGACCCTAGACAGGACCGACTGACCGGCAAAGGCCAAATCTATGCGGGAGAAGGAAGCGTGCGAGGCAGAGTGACAGGTGTAGGCCCGCTCCTGAGGGTGTTTCCACCTCCAGACGTCAGTCAAGCCATAGGCCTCGGCCCAGGAGAGTAGTCCCGGGGATGAGGGACCCACACCAGCCATCCTGTCCACGCCCGGTTCAGGGGCCATATTGAAATCTCCCAGCAAAATCATGTGGTCTGAGGCAAAGTCAGCAAGGATGGCAGTTATCTTGTTCAACAGTACAAGGGAAGCTGGGGGGGGCAGGTAGAGACCGACAATGGACCAGGTCCGGGAATGGATTCTAGCATTGATGACCACATACCTGCCGTCAGGGTCCAGCGCCAGATCGAGGAGCTTGAAGGGTAGGGATTTATTAACCAGGATACTCACTCCCCTAGCAAAGGTGGAGTACGTGGAGTGATAGTGGCTGGCCACCCACGGCTTCTTAAGAGCCAAGGTTCTACTGCCCACAAGGTGGGTCTCCTGGAGAATGCAAATGTGAGGGGCATGAGATCTAATGAATTGGAACACCAGTGACCTCTTAACCGGAGAATTAAGGCCCCTGGTGTTCCATGACATAATGTTAAGCGCCGTCATTGTGATCAGCGGGAGGGAAATTTGGCGGACCAAAGAAGGGAGGCTCCATGGAATCTGCCGCCAGGACCCGAGACGAGTCAAACACTCTAAATTTAAACTGTAAGCTGTACCATATATAGTCAATAAAACATCTGAACAGTAAATAAAACAAAAACCAAAAACAAAATGTTGAAATAAAAGGGGCGAATTCCCATAATAACATCAGCCCGTGAAGGGCAACAGCCCCCCCCCCCCACCCCGCTCATTCCCCCAAAACCAGGAAGCGCTTCCATTCCCCAAACCCAAATCAGCACGCTGGCTGCAAAAAGGGGGGCAAATGTGCAAGCGGCGAGGCTAAGCCCACCAGTCAGTCCAGGGGGTGTCCGCTTGAGCACGACGCCCCTCCACTCCCGGCCTCTCGAAGAAGGGATATCAGGCAGAAGGGGCAGGAGAGCATGAGACATCCTCCATGCCCCGGCGCCAGGATGGTGATTTCCAGCCTTTGCAGCCCTCCCCCCAAATAAAAGGAGCGGGAGAGAAAAACAAAAACAAAAAACCATTTACAATAAAAAGGGAAAAAAGAAAAGGAACCCCCTCCCCCCCTTCCTGAGGTGAAGGGCACAGTCACGCTGCAAATGAGAAGGCTTTCCCAGAGCAGTCTCCTGAGGTAATCAGGGGCACAAATCTTTACGTTGCAAAAAAAAAAAAAAAAAAACGGAACATCGGTCTCTCGGTGGGGTAACCACCCAGCAATCCCCCAAGAATGAACATCCCCACCCCCCCAATGAGCGCACAGGTACAGGGGTCCCCAACAGGGAATCCAGGACAGTGTCAAAAGAGGGTGAAGCTGGGGAACGGAAGTCACTCACCCCGAGGAACACGGGGAGGGAAAGTCAGGGGCAGAGGGGCACCAGACTGGGGACCTCCAAGGAGGGGGCAAAAGGAACCAAGGGGGGAAGGCAGGGCACCGGGAACCGGGCCGGGGATCCCATCCGAGAGGAACAAAGTGTAAATTCAGGGAGAAGGCAACTACTCACGGGGGCCTCATCAGCCGTGCGGAGGTAGGGTGTCAAGCCAGGCAGAGGCTTGTTGAAGAAACGGAGGGACTCACCATCCTGCACTCGGAGTCTGGCCGGGAAGAGGACACTATACTTGATGTTCCGGGCCCTCATCGCCCCCTTGACCTGGTCGAAGGATTTGCGCTGCCTCTGGGTCTCGACGGAGTAGTCGGGGAATATCATCAGCCTGGTGTTCTCAAAACGGATCTCCCCCTGCTGCCTGGCCGCGCGGAGGACTTCATCCCTGTCCCTAAAGTTAAGCAGCCGGAGTATTAATGTCCTCGGTGGGGCTCCCGGGGGTCCCTGCTTAGGGGGGACCCGGTGCGCTCTCTCTGCGGTGTAATGGGGGGAGAAGCGCGCGTCCGGGAGGACGGAGTGCAGCAGGTCTTCCACGTAGGCCGTCGGATCCTTGCCCTCGACCCCCTCCGGGAGGCCGATAATGCGAAGATTATTTCTCCGGTTTCTATTCTCGGCGTCCTCCGCCCTGGATTCCAAGGCCTTAACTTTAGTATGGAGGGTGCGGAGGGACGCTGACTGCTCCATAGAGTCATCCTCCAGCAGCCCGATGCGCTGCTCCGTCTCCGTGACCCTGGAGCGGAGCTTGTCCATATCCTGCCGGATAAGGCCTACGTCCATCTGCACCTCCTCTATTTTCGTTGTCAGGGTGGACTGGCATGTGGCTATAGCCGCCATCACCTCCGGGAGCCAGGACGGCCGAGGGTCTGAGGCGGCCATAGGCGGCTGGGCCGCCATGCGGGAAGAGCGCGTGGCGCGCGGCTCCACGTGGAAGGCCGGAGAAGCGGGCGGTAATACCTCCGGCTGCGGAGGGAATTTGAGCCTCTTGCCTTTTCCGGACTGCGCCCGGGGGGTCCCCCGCCTCATCCAGCTGGTAGCGAACGGGTGATCAGGCGGCTGCAGGGCTTGGAAGCGGGTAAGTCGAGAGAAGCCGGCGGAGCTCACGGAGGATGCGACCGCTCACGTCGCCATCTTGGACACGCCTTCGTTTTCCTTTCTTAACTTTAATTTTCCTTTCTGTCTTTTTCCCTCTCACTCTGATCCCCGATGAGCTCGCCACACGTTTGTTTACTTTTTGCACTTCAAGCCTCACTGTCATATCCCCCTATTCATGTGAACCGACGTGCGGCGTCCATACGTCATTGGTTACCATGATGACGGTGGCCGCACGTCGGCACCTTCCGCGTTGACGCGTGGTATCCCGGGCGCATGCGCGGAATACGTGGTGCAATGCAATTGGCTGCAGATGCTCCATTGGAAGCAGCACAGCGTGACAGCTTGGGGATCACTGGGGTGATCGGCAACATAGCGGGGGCAAACGGTGATCGCTTTGGGCTATTGTCTGCCCATGGAGTTTTTGCTGCACACACTTAGGAACAGCTGTGGGTAAGTGATTTGTCCACTCGTTTTGTTCCTTCTAATACTGCTGGTTCCCATATGGAGAGAGGGGAGGGGGAGGATGAAGTTGGGGTGGGTGTGTTTATGTTAATTTTCCACATGGTTTCATTGGTGGCTGTTCTTATATATATCACTGTGTTGTAATAAGTCTGTATCACTTGCCTGATGAAGAGGTCCTGTGCGACTTCGAAACGTTGCTGTTTTCTGTGATCGTTTCTATGCATTACATTTTTTTGGACGTTTTAAACGATCCTTGGTGTGCTGGCGAATATATCTATGTGATCAGAACCTGTCACTTCCTCCTAGTTAAATACAATCGCCATAACTTGGATATTCGATTTACTTCAATTCTCTCTGACGGGTCATTAACCAGTGTAAAAACGCGTTTCACATTGAACCTCAATGCTTAGTCATAGCTATAGCTATGACTAAGCATTGAGGTTCAATGTGAAACGCGTCAGCTGTTTATTTCCCACTGTATGCTGTTTTTTTTGTAGTGCATTTCTTTTTACCCAATAAAGGGCACGTCTTTTTTAGACTTATTGGAGTGCGGCTGTCCATATACGTGTCTTCTTTTGCAAGGTTGAACAAACACATCATCTTGACAACAATGTTTATAAACGTTGTTTTACGCCAAATAGGCATGACCACGTGTTCTTTTCCAGGATCTGCAGAAAACATCGGATTTTGGAGGAACGATGTTTACTACGAACGGAAAATACTACACTTTGCCAACTTATAACCTGAAAGTACCCATGTTCAAAAGTACAACCAGGCCAAACAAGCACATGGAGAAAAACATGCAAAAAAATTAATAAAGATAATTGCAACAAACACATGAAAAATACCTACTTTTGTCAATTTTCTTGAGTCATGGGATTGGGGGGTTTATATGTTGATTGGACCCTTGAGCAATTTAATCTTGGGGCCCCCCATGCAATTTTGCTCTCCATCTGCTCGGAGACATCGCCAATATATATATGTGAGACTGCAAAACCTCTTTATTTTACTGTGTATCAGATCAGGCAATGATTGTGATTGTTGGACAGAGGTAATTAAGCAGTGTATCATCTCATCAATGCTGAGGGGCATGATATCTACACATGAATGGTGCCTTGATAAATGCTCTCATTACTTTTGCATATTTTAATGCCACTTATTTCTTTAAATGTAAAACACAGGGTCTGCAGTTAATTCATCATTACACAACAATGGGGCAGAGCTGGGTAGCATTTTAGTGGCAGCAGGAGACACTGGCCCGGATTCACGTAGCACTTACGCCGGTGTATCTCGAGATGCAAGGCGTAAGTGTATCTATAGACTTCTTCCTACCGGCGTAACTTTTCTACGCTGGAGCGGCGTGGGCGCATATTTACGCTGGACGGATCTGGCGCGCCCATGTTTTTTTTTTTTTTCAAATATGCAAATGAGGGAGATACGCCGATTCAGAAAAGTACGTTTGGCCGGCGCAGGCTACTCCCGGTGCGCGTAACTGGAAATTCCAGCGCAGAGTTACCCCTCATAAAGCAGGGGTAACTTTGCACCAGACTTGCACAGGTCAGCTGGAGAGCAGCTACAGCAGCACCGTTACAGACGACCTGAGCAACCACACTTGCTGGACAACACATCTGTGTGCCAACATGCCAGGGGCAGCCGTGGTCAAAGCACTACTGCATCGACGGGCACGTAGGAGGGCATGGGAGAGGATATTCCGCACGCGCATTGACGTCTTTGGCATTGGTGATTTGGAGGTGTATCGCATCTTCAGATTCAGCCCTGAAGCCATCCTGGAAATAGCCAGAACCCTGCATACTGACATCACCAGCAAGACACACCACTCACATGCAGTGCAGCCACTGGTCAAGGTAATGGCAACACTTGAAGCTTGAGCTTGAAAATGTGTGTGATTGATGAAGCCAAAAATAAAACCATGTCCCTTTTTTCTGCACAGGAAGAGAACAGCCAAGAGGAGGGGGAGGCTGCAGAATGTGTCAGCCAGGAGGAGGCTGGGCCGAGTGGCAGTCAGCAGGTGCCCAGGCCCAGCACTGTATCACAGGTGCCTCCCCTCCAGATGTGCCCACCAAAAAAATGAGGCGCATGACCCAGCTGGAGGTAGGGTGCCCACGTGTCCCGGATTGCCCGGGACTGTCCCTTAATTGGCATCTGTGTCCCTGGTCCCGGATGCTCTCATTGCGGGACAATACAATGTCCCGGAATGAAGCACTGGGTAAAGTCATTATGAATTCAGCAGAGTCTGAGCCGCGGTAGCTAGCGCTGTCTGCGGCATGCAGAACCACCTCCCCATGACTTTCATTGTGCTCACTGGTTGCTACAGCCGCTTGGCGTGTAGCAACCAGTGACATCACGGCTGCAGTGCACCCCCTCTGTTCAGAGCTGAAAGCGCGGGAGGATTTCACTTCCTCCTCCGCGCTTCTGCTCTGTCTGCCTCCTGGGACCCAAAGCAGCTGAGCTCCGAGGCTGCCCCCTGACATACCAGAGAGGGACACAGCTTCTGATGTGAGAGGGAGAGCAGCATCATCACCTGAGAAGAACAGAGAGTGGGGGCCCCGGGGAGCAGCAGGAGGCTGACTGGAAGGAACAGCACGAGAGGGAGTGAGAGAAGACCTGAGCAGCAGTGACATCCTCCCAGAGCCTGCACACCTTCCCCCAACGTCTGCTCCAGCTGTGCCTGTCATCAAGGCTGACAGAGAGGACAAGGATGGTCTGGAGGTAGGTGCATACATCACACACACCTACCCACAGACAGGGGCTGGGACAGGGGGTACAGGAAGGACTGCAGGCCAGCTTAGGGGTTCAATTTCACTCACCACCCCCCCC